>NC_088247.1:111356982-111621982 GCF_036013445.1 Caloenas nicobarica | reverse complement strand
TTACAGGGTTGGTGATGTTTGTTGTTTGGTTGACTGTGTAATTAGTCCTATTGACAAGGAAGCTTATGCACTGGAAAAGAAGAGGTGAAATAGTGGCTGGGAGATGGCAATCCTGCCCCATTTTGAGCACCTGCGGTGTTGAAATCGGGTATGACTTGGAAAACAAAACAACAAAAAAAACCCCACAACCTCCACCCCCCAAAAAAACCCCAACACAAACCCAAAAACCAAACAACACCCCAAGCTCAGAAGAAAGATATGTAGAAGACCCTCAAGCCACAGTAATTGCCATTAAAAAGGCAGAGCTTGTCCAGATCCACCCCACAGGACCACCTGCACTAAGGGGAACCACCAAGGTATATGCGACACTACAGCGATTGTAAATCTCAGCAGACTTTAACTCTCCCTTTTTCAGATCTTCTCGTTTAGAGGATAGTTCTGGGCAGGGTCAGCACAGATAGATTGCAAGATCTCAGCAGCACCACAAACCTGAAATAACTTCAGTGTTATCATTAGAGGTGCACCAGGTAAAGCAGCAGCAAGGAAATCACAAGCAAGGTGAACGACGGGCCAGCAGAGAATGGTAATTATTAAAAAAAAAACTTTAGTGTTTCAGATTCACCCTGAAAACAGCAAATAGAAGATAGTTGTCAATATACAGAGCTTATCTGCCCATGCAAGATTTTATGATACTGCATTTAGCTGATGTGGCTAATGAAAGAAAACAAACTTGACAAAAATAAGCCCATGAGGACAGTTTAAAACAGTAGATTAAGCCACCTGCATTATATCCTGTGCAATTAAACTCTACAATTAGTATACAGTAGGAAAAATACCAAAATGGTGATAGCATCGCTTATCTGGTTCTCTAGTGAATCAAATTTACAGCCACCCCTGCTACACACCGTACGTTAACTCTTCGCACCATAGGTATGTACAACTCTGAAATATAAAATTATTTGCTTTTGAAGGACAGTGAGCTCCCTCTGGTGAAGGCATAACAAGTTTATTAAGTAAGCACCACCTCTGGAAGTATAATCCCCTCTGGCTTCTTCCATGGAGTTTATTGGTTCAGTTTTCCTAACCATGAGCATCATTAGGGCAATGCAGTAATTAAGAGTTGTTAGAAAGTGAATTCTCAAACTGCAGATTAGAAAATTAAACTATTTCCTGATTACATATTAATGGAGCACAACAATAGCAGTTGCCATAAGCTTGGAAGGCAACCAAGGGATAAATCTGTGTACTTAATTACCATAAACAATGGCTGCATAGAAATGAAGTTTTATGCACATTCCCTTCTGTAATATGTCTGATATCAGTACACACTTGACAATTCTTGTTCAATTATCTCTATTATTTAATGCGCTGTGAACGGCTCTGTGTAAATAAAATTAACCACCCCAATTACTTTGAATTCATCTAGGGACAACGTAATAAAAAATGTGAAGAATTCTGTATGCCTATTAATCTAAAACATTACAGAAGCTTTCACCAGATTTTCTTGTCTATATTTATTTTGTCTACATTTATTTTAGTGCACTGCTAATTCAATTACATTTACCATCAGTGGTCAATCAGCAGCAGCAGAATTTTTTTTAAATTTCATTAATCCTTATACAGTACCACAAACATGCTCATCCATTGGTAAGTACAGGATCTCATACCAAAAATACAAATATGCTTCTACTTGAATCTGGGAGCTTGCAGTTAATCAGAAAAACAATTAAAACCACTTCATACCTTGTGGTCAGATAACAAAACATCTGATAGTTGCAATCTTTTTTTCAAATAGTTGGTTTTGCAATTAGTGAAGAAACAGTGACTGAAAAAGAGCTAAATTTAGAGTAGAGATTCATAAACTAGGCTTCTTTGTTTTTTTATTTTAATTGTATTATGTGATAATTCTGTATTTTAATTGGCACTTGGATATCAAGATGACGGACACCTTAAAATACAATGAGAGAAGAATTTGCAACGGAGAAAGACACTGTTAGAAGTAGAGACAAAACTATTTTATCTGTAACAGGTTAGGCACAACGTGGGTAAATGTAATCCTGAAGAAAGCAAGACAAACCTACCCGTCATCATTTAATGTCAAGCCATTACAGTAGAGGAAGCAGGGAAATCAATGATATTAGATTATGTGATTTTTATACTCAGTCATACAACTCATTCCTGTTACTTGAACCTCTGTGCCATGTTTTCTTTAAACATTTGCACCCACCAAATTTTTTTTAGATTGTGTATTTCATATGGTGTATGCTGCAAAACCCTTTCTATATAGGTAACTCTAACAGACATCCAGACAGGGATAGCAAGCGTGGCATCGGTTTATTCAGTGGAGTTCAGGGCACTGAAGGACTGATTCCCATCACAGTTTTGCAATGTACCAGTAAACTACATTTCAGTGGAACAAGGTGAGATTACATTTTCATTTTAAGTGCAAAGACCAAGGACTGAGGTTACGCCACCAGTGACATAAATTACAGGATATTAATAAAAGTGCGACTATTCAGATTCAAATGGAAATCAGCAAGCCAGGAATTCTAATAACTCTTATTTTTTCACACATCTTAGAAAAGTGTTTCTAGTCAAATCATGAGCAGCTGGCACTGGAAATGTAAACCTTCAGCCAGTTCCAAACTCTTTGGCTGACGAACTTTGAAAATATCAGCTCCCCTTTGGCCAAGAGACAGAAACTCGGCTTCCCCAGCCAAAAAGACTGTCTTGCAGGGCTGGAAAATGGCAACGCATGTGCAGACGAGGACCTGGGCTCTCTTCCTACAGCCCCATTTCCATTAGCTGCTCTTTGCCTAACGCAGAGCAGCAGATGCAAGGGCAGCCGTGGAAGGGTCACCTCTGCAATCCAGGTTACATCCCAGAGACTGGATTAGAGAACACCATGTCAGAGACTCCTCTCATCCCGGTCCACAGCAGAAAGGGAATGAGGCATGGAGAACCTTCAAGATCCACTCCTTGTAGCTACTCACAGCCACTGTTGCCTTAGTAAAGCTAGGGTGGCATTTTCAAACTTTTATTTGCAATGGTAAGTGCCAGAAACTTTCACTAAAAAGTAAGTGGAGTGTCTAATGAAGTTAAACAGTGCCATGAGCCGGAATTTAACAAAGAACACACATTGCCTATATTACAGCTACTTCCTTTCAGTGAAAGCTTTGAATCCTTCCACATTTACCAAAACCTGCATTGTCCAAGGACTAGTCACTATATCCTCCTGATCTTACCGCTAGTCTCTACTAAGGAAATTCCTATTTGTTTTAATGCTTCAATGCATGGGAGCAGTCCTTCCCTATCAAATGAATATAGCCAGAACAGATATTCAAGCTGCAGCCTGAAACAATCCCTCCTGGCTGAGCAACAAAAAGGACTCTCGAACTCAGAGGATGAAGAGCTGCCAGGTGGCAGAGTCTCTCCCCACTAGAAAAAAACATCCCCAGTTTTGTGCTGGAGGAGGATGAGAAGAAAGAGAGACAGCTTTCTTCCTAGTAAGAGTCTAATAAAGAACAGGGCCAAGCACAGTTGAGAAGGAAAAGATGGTCCAGTCCGCAGCAGACACAACAGGGATGAGCAGACCATGCTCCATCTTCTTCTTGAAATTAATTTCAAGGCAATGACTGAGTCATGATGTGAGTCTCCCAGTTGTTTCATTTATCTCATATGGTTTTGGTACACGTGGAAATCCCAATACAAAGTGTGTCTCTACACTGATGGGGACAATCATCCTGCAAATATTCATTAGGACAATTCAGCGTAACCTCTTCCCCATACAGTTGTACAAACACGGCACCCTGCTTCAGCTGTCAAGGAGTAAGGTCAGCAGAGACTCTTACTTGCCTGAGGCTCTCCAATATTACAACTCCAAGCAGTACAAAATTAAGAGAGAGATGTGCTTAAAAGAGAATGTTAATTATAAAACCAATTCATTTGTGGTTCTTGTCCTTCATGTTGTGTTTTCAGGATTCTTCAGTTAGGCTTGCCCATGTGACCTCCTGTCCTGGTTCCTAAAGGCTGCATTTTCAGAAAACCCAAATATCAAAAGACTTTTCAGTACACCTCTGAGAGAGCTGGCAGCATTTCATGTTTCTCATCTTTCTGGTATGTATCAACACCTAGGGGAGTATTTGCAAAACCTCGAGATCAACAGCAGCAGCCCTTCGGGGCTTTTCTACCTATCAGGCTGTGGTTACTTTCTTCCTTCAAACTTGGCTTTACGGACCACTTGGTGGTCTGTGGCAAGCTGGCAGGTCATATGGTGTTGACTCATCTTCTTTGTTTCCAGATTTCTCTCTCAGACAGTCAGACACTCAGGCAAAGCAGCCCAGACCCTTGCAGAAGAAGCTGAGACTACGACGGAAGTGCAAGCTGCTTATTTTTCTGTATCAGGAATTATTTCCTGAAGAGAAGTAGGGAAGAAAAACAAGTGCCATCCTGACAAAGAGAGTCACTAATGAGATGAGATCCAGCAGATCCTCTGAAGCAATTGCAGTAGGTACCAGAGAGGGAGGGAGAAGGAGCAGGCAGGAGAAGAGCCCGCAGGGAAGGAGCCAGTGGACGGAAACTGCATGTGGGCCACAGAAAGAGCTGACACAACAGTGTTTTAACGGAACAGCAAAAAGAGATGTTCAGATTTTTTTCCCTTACCATAACACATCAAAAGCTGTTAAAAAAACCCAACACACACACACAACCCTCCACTCCCCCCCGCCCCCCCAAAAAACCCCCAAAACCAAACAACAACAAAAACACCAAACCCTCCTAATACTACTTTTCCATGTAAGCAATTGCAGTTGCTGCCACAGGGATGTTGTCTGACGACAAATGAGATATTGATTGACGGGAAGGTAGTAAACGAGATCAGGTCTCTGTTAAGATGTGAACCATAGTTAAGAGAAGTTGGAGAATCCCTGCTTTCAAGGCTATAAAGTTAACTATAGGTAAGAAACTCCACTTTTCACGTTTTTTCCTAAATCGTGTTTTTAACCCAAGAACGTAAATAGGATCTTTATCAAGGACTTGTCAAATGATTTGTTTTAAGTTAAATCCTGAATGCTCAGGAAGTGATCAAGAACATAAAAGTAACTTTTTCATTATGGCTGCACCACTTGTCCCTTTATCCCCAGTAAGAGGCGACGCGTATTCATTAGTATTCCTGTTACAACCCTTACAGCTACGCTGTATAAGCCACTCTAGCTGTGTGCTAGTCTCCCCATTTTATGCAGGATACTTAAACATCATCTTATCGTGTGTATGACAGGAAGAATGCAGCAACTTTTGTCATGTTTCAATATACAAGACATTAAAAGACATACGAAATGTAAGAAATCTCTCTAAAAATCGAATAAATTACATAAATCAAACAATAACACAGTTACTAGAGTTTTAAAAATCCCCAAGTGCTATGCTGATGACTCCAATATATATCTAGAGGCGGTATTTGGAGTTCATATAAGACTTGTGAAACCTTGTGCTGGCTCTTTTGTGCAGAACATGTATTTCACAAATATGACAAAGTACACAAGAAAGTGCAGGATAATATACACACATCTTCTCTAGCTAAATAACTAAATGTCATGTAATGCATTTGAAAAAGTACTTCAAAAGCCTGTAACAGGTAAGAAGTCCTACTAAACACGCATTCATCCAGGATGGAAATAGTTTCTGAGTTGCATACTTTTGTAAAACTACTTTAAAAAGTCAAACCACCCAAGCACATGAGCGAGTAAATACATTTAAAAAAACACTCTAATATTTGGATGCATGTGGCAAGTACTTCAAAGTACTGAACTTTAGTTAAAGTCTATTCATCTGTATTTCAAAACACAACACTGGATTAAAATCTACCTTAAAATCTCTTATTTCAGTTAAAGACAGGTTTCAAGTTTATAACATCAGATATATATAACTTATAAAGACAATTTATCCACAGAGTAATTGGATCAACTAACTTTTTTCCCCAAGGGACAGGAAGAACACTTTTTGGACCTACGATATTATCTATTTTTGAAATGTCAAAGCACCATTTGCTTCCAACCGATGCAGTTAAACCTCCCCATCTCTGATGACCATCAACACTTAATATCCATCTAACATTCATCGCAGAAGTCAAAACTACCACACTTTTAACAAAAAATCACCCATGTACTTTAATCCTTTCAACTGCACATACAACAGACTTTTAAACCCCACTTCCCTGAAAATAAATAAATAAATAAATAAAATAATTGTGGAGCATCAGTAACCAGATAGTATTCTCAAATTTCAGTGATCTAGTCAATGGAGCCTTCCCCCATGTACTGTGCTCTGTTTCATGCAGTACATGGCTTTAGCTGGCCAAATCTTTTTTTTCCCACTGAATCAGTAGAACGGTGAAGATCTTTTTTTTTTTTTTTTTTTTTTTAAGCAGTGGCATATCAATGAGGCACAGATGTGTATTCCAACTCTGCATGGATGAGCACACTGTTCAATAGTGCTGGCTCACACGGTATCAGGGCAAGTTATCACTTCCCATGAAGGCACTCTTATCACCAGGGCCCAGAGAGGTGGCTGCAAATCGCAGCCTTTTTATTTTCAAGGCAGTTTTGCTGAACATTCAGGCTTCAAAGATTCACACTTCCAAAACTCTATAAGAGTTTGTGAACGCTCAATTTGCCAAAACTGTTTACAGTGTAATTGGGCACCGTACCTGTGTCCATGAGATAGCGAAGGCGCTTCTCCACCAGCGCGGCACGGGTGTCAATTTGCTTTTGCTCATTCTCTAGTGCTGCCAATTCTCCTACAACATACTGACTGGTGTCTTTGAACCCTTTCTGTTAAAGAGAACAAACAAGAAGAAAAAACATCACTTGTAAGTTGCATTTTTCCTTTCCACAAACACTTAGTAAGGCACTTACCTAAACAACCAAATATCATGCTCGCTACCAAAAAGGTAACACTTACATTTTATAAACTTTACGATTTTGCCAAATGTCCTTATTTGTTTATTAAAACACCCTGTTTTTTCTTTGGGGAACATTTGATTTTGCAGTTTTTTACTACCCAGCTGGCTTTTTGAAATTCCTGTAATTTATTTCTAAGCACGTAAATGCTACTGTAACAAAGCACAATGAAAGGAAACGTAATCCAAATAAAGCACTATGTAATGTGCCATTTCTACTCTGTTCAGGTTTTATTCAATTTTAAAACGCTAACTTCAGGGTCTAGAAGAACTAGCATGAGAATCTCTAATGGCAACTAAAAATTAGACTTTTTGAGATCAAAACTAAACCTGAAACAAGCTCCTTGGCTTGTTTAGCTCTTCTGGGTCAACTGTAACACTGAGGCTTACTGGCCTGGGCTATCACGTCTCTTTGGGTCTCTCTGACTGCAGGCAATTGCCGTGCTTCATGGTGATCTATAAAAATATTGGTAATTACTCTAAGTGTGCTTCTTACCCTGAGAAGTGGTGACAAACGGCACTGGGCAGATGCTCAGGTGCACGGGGCCTAACTCGAGCTGCCCTGCCTCTGCGCTGGCTCACACCCAGCCAGGAGGCAGCCCCGGGATGCCGAGATGATAAACCGCATTGAACCTTCCCAAGAAAGCTGTGGAAATGCTAACAAGTCCGGTTTGCCTCTTTGTACCCTGTCCCATCTCAGCATTGCCCCACAGATGACCACACAAATCTCAAATATCTCCAAAGTGGTTTAGCTTTCCTGCTAGGAGCCCGAGAACAATCATTTAGTACCTCCAGGTTATTCTCATGTGGCTCAACAACTTTCACTCAGTCTTTTGACTGTACCAAGTTATTATGGGCTGTATACAATGCTGAAATTCATTCCTGAAGCATGTTTTTGCATAAGAAAAAAACCAATATTACTCCTTCCGAGTAACCTCATTTTATTCTTCCTCCTGTAAAGGATGCAAATAACACTGCTGTCCCTTGGTAAGAGAAAAAAATACAGGCTTTTTTTTTTTTTTTTTTAATGAGGCTTATTTCTCTACTGGAAGCTAACTTGTTTCTGTGTAAGGTTCTCACACTTTCACTGAATGTTTTCAATTGTTTTTCTGTAAATGTGTCTGAAATCATCAATTCAGCTTCATATTCAGGCAACAGGTACAATAATCACAGCAGCATATTATTTCAAATAAAGCCATATTCAAAGTGAAGGCTAATGGCACGGCTGAACTCTCAGGACCAGTAACAAGCACAGAACTTTCAAATTTGGAATATCTGAATTTAAGCACATTTTGCTCCCATTGATTTGGTCCCTCTCTTCCTAAACAACAGCCAACAGTGTCAGTTCTAATGGAAACCCCTTTTCTACCTGTTGTATAGCCAGAAAAACAACAACAAAACTTCCTGGGAGTAGTCCCTGAAGACCAAAAAAAAAAAAAAAAAAAAAAAAAAAAAAAAATCAGTCTGGGGAGTTGAGGTGATGCGCAATATATTGCCTTTCATCAACTATAATTAATTGAAAATAGTATGAAAACTTCTCTAATGTCAGCACGCATAATTGTTAACAATTGTTATTATAAGATGAAAAGAAATGCTGTGTCAGGCTGAAATAACCTAAGAGTTCATGTGTATCATCTGCATATATAATGTGAAATTACTGTGCCAGACCTCTTCAGTTCTGCAAAAGTACAACCAGGCTAAAAATAACTCCGGCTCATAAAAAGTTCGATGTTTTGTTGGAGATATGACAGCAGTACAAAATCACTACTCAGCTCTAGATTGTTTCAGCAAAAACGACAAATGTGTTTAGATAAATTGTGGAGAGCAACAAACGACCACCATCAAAGGCTGTATTGTGTTTTCAGACAAAAAAAAATTCAGGTTAAAACTTGTTCTGCCTGCCTCTGTCCCACAGCTGTCCATCAAAACCAGCTTTCTCCCTGCGGTCTATCAAATATTTCCCTCACAAATCAATTTTACACATGATCAGCCCATACCCCTACTGAGCTGAACCTCCCCGTTAATTAAGTGAAGAAATTACCATATATATTATATTAATGCAAACATCATTCAGCTAGTAATTCACGGCTGATCTGGATAATGGAAAGGTTGAACACCCATTAACCCAAGCCAACAAAATGGGTTGGCTGAGAAATTCTAGCAGGTCTCATGTGACTCTTCCCTCTAACTGCAGCTCTGCGGTATCTGCTATTGTAATAATTAAAATCCTCCCGGTAGATCAATACTGGAATCTCTTTATGGGAAGTGCCCTGATGGAAATGTCTCAAGGAAGCTGGGGCTGTGGAACTCTGAAAAATTCATTTTTTTTTATCTGACAATTATCACCACACTGCAGACTAATTCAACAGTGCACCCCTCTCACTCTGCTTTGAATGCACTGGAGATTGACATCTAAAAAAACCTAACATCTCATTTTAACAAATAAAGGCACTATTTCCACATACAGTTTGGAATTATCAGCAATCATGAAACCAGACAAAAAATTAATATACATTAAGCACTTCATCTTCTGATGGCTTCCTCTGAGTCTCAGTTATCGCAGCCTTCTCCTCATTTCCTCTCTTTGTATCTTCCTGTATTGATCTCTGCCTTTTCATCTCTTGAAAAAAGGGGAAAGACATGTAAAATTATTATAAAGCTTGATATTTATGTATTGAAATGTGGACTTACATTATCAGGTTTTCATATATTTATTGTTAAATATTATTAAATCATAAGATGGGAAAACAGGGTTTATATTTTCTCCTACCTGGTCTGTTCTCCACGTATTGACTGAAAGACTGGAGCTGAGTTTTTCTGACGGTAGAGTCCTTGCTGAACACAACAGGATTTCTAAACCGTTCTGCTGCTTTTTGTAATCGCTCAGCACGATGTTCCTCTGTTCCATTCTGCTAGGAAAAAACCCAGACATACAACAGTTTCTTTTGTTTACAAATGGGAAGACACAAATTCGAAATGTACGTTTCAGCGAGGGGACGGGACGCAGCTTTTGCAAAGAGGATTTCACAGCTCAGGCTGCAGTTTATATAGGATGAAAGTATCAGCTGCAGAAAAAAAGGAGAAGAGTGATTAATTTTTCTTTTTTTGTTGTTTAATGTGTGGTGGCAACGACTGACTTTTTGCTATGTGGGCACGCTCCTGCAGGACTCTCTACTTACTTAACAGCCAGACCTATTAATTGTGACCAGCATTTGCCAGCGATTCCGATTTTAAACGAAAAATCACTCCTTTG
Source organism: Caloenas nicobarica (assembly GCF_036013445.1). Lineage (NCBI taxonomy): Eukaryota > Metazoa > Chordata > Aves > Columbiformes > Columbidae > Caloenas > Caloenas nicobarica. Next base: position 111,611,774 of record NC_088247.1, on the reverse strand, counting down.
CGACTTTGATTTGCCAAGCGCCGTGCATGCTGCTGCCAAGTAGCGGCGTCTCTACCCCTGAACACGATCTGTATCATTTTAAAAGCGTGTTGCCTTTAGCCCTTCTCCCTGCCCGGTAAAGAAATCTGTCATTTTCTGTAGTCCCACAGACTTGTATGACAAGAAGAACTAGTTTCTAATTTTATGCCCATTGAGATAAACCACTAATGCTGGATGAAGGCTAAAAGGTAGGATTATAATACTACCCCACTGAACTGCATTTCATCAGCTATAACTTTCCAAAGCCAGATTTGTAAGTAAGCCCTTTACAGCTAAGGAAACTACAATTATCTTTTCCAGGGCTTCCTATGTTAATACTGGTAACAAATTCAAATGGTTCTATCAACACGAAATATCCCAGAAGACTGAACCACCGCAGTGTGTGGAAACTGCAGATACCGAGGTGCTGTGTACCAAACAAATATTTCATTTTATACCTAATCTTTTATTATTTTTATTAAGTGTTTTGAAAGTAAATAGGGAAAGGCTAAGATGCATGACTAATAGCTAAGCCTGCTGAATGCTGAAACTGGTTATCAAAAGCTACCAAGACTTTGCCCTTCCTCTGCATTGAGACAATCGGTAATGAGGGAGTTCTCCAATGGCCTATTCTCTGGCCTCAAGGAGGCCGGGGATACACAATCCCCAAGGGAAGGTAACAGTTTATCCTTTTCCACAAACACAGAATGCCTCATTTAGAAACGTGTAAACTGCATTTTATTAAAAAACAAATCCACCTCAATGCCGAGAGCTCCATGAGAACAGATGGACACCATATATTCCCTATAATACCGCTTTCCAACTCTTCCTTAGAAAGATGTACACAGAAATAAACTGTTAAGTTGCGCCTTTTGTGGGAGTACCTTAAAAAAAAAACCCAAATCCAGACTCCTTCACGGAAGCTTTTCCTAACGAGAAATACCATTTTCGTCAGGTTAGGTGATACCAAATTACCCTAAGAGGCAGCCCATGTGTCATTTGTCGAACTAAGCTTAAAAAAAAGTATTGCTTGTATGCTCTGGATGACTTTTCAGCTGCACTAATCGGGTGGTTATGACTCTGGTTAAATAAAAGATGGTTTCCTGTTATTAGCACAATAACCATCTGACAGCCTAAACCAGAGTCTTTACCAAAATAAACAAACACGACTAATTTTTTAGGTCTGGCAACATGCTAAAATATTAGTGTGATTAGCCAGTAAATCCCATTTTAAGAAACCTTTTTATGACTGGGGACTTCTGCCACTTTACAAATGTATTCCTCTAAGCCCACTAATTCAGTTAGCCTTTTCAATCCATTGCATTATTCTTGGGCTAGCTTCATTTTGCATTAAATCCACTGCAGAAAGCTAAATTGAACGCAAAAATCAGACTTGATCCAGGCTTCCTTTTGTTCAAAGATAGAGACCGAAAGTCCTCTGCTGCTGCCACACACTTTCATCACCAATTTATAGGAACCGACAGTGCAAGGGAAAAGCAATGAAAGTCATTGTTTTGGGACTTCAAAGCATCTCTGTATCTGGGGAAGGAAATCCTTTCAGTCAGCAGTGCCTTCCCCCCAGACTGCAGGTGGGTGAAAAGTTATACCCAACTGGAAGTGCCCCAGAGCCATAGGGATATTAATGACATACAGGGACTATTTAAAAAAAAAAATAATAGTAAGAACACAAGGGGTCTAATCAAGAAAATGAAATGAAAAATTGATTGGTGTGCACTTTATGTTGAAGTGGTGAACATTAAGAATAGGCGAAATGACCACATAGTCGTGTCTATTTTTCTCAGAAGCACTTGTTGTCAAGCACCCAAGTATGTATGCCTTTAAAGTGTACCACAGCTTAATTTTAATGGAGAAAACACAGAGGGTCAAACTTGAAAAGTGAAGCAAATCACTGAGAGTCCAATCCTGTTCCCGTTAAAGTCAGGGAGAGTCTTGCTGCTGATTGCACCAGCAGCAGGATGGAGCCCGCACTGTATTTCTGAATTAAGTGACAACCTGAGCAATAAGAACTGAGAAATGCTACTTATATCTCTTACTGTTATGCCAATGACAAGTATCAAGATCAAAAATTTAAAAAAAAAAGGAAAATGTGTTGATTAAGCAACAGGAAAAAACCCAGTGCATTGCAGTCTATGCAACTGCACTGCCATGAAGATTTTCAGCGTTTCTGACTGTTAAGGATTTGATAAGAAATCATTTTCTTCCTCACAAAGTACAAACCCAAAATCGGAACATACAGGTACTGAGACAAAAGCATTAATCAAAACTTACCTTAATGTCTTGCTCTGAGCTATCAGTTACAGCTTTCTGAGCAGCACTGGAGAGTGAATTTGCCACCTGTGGCTGAGCTTCTAGGAGCTTCTTCAGCTTCAAATCCACCAACTTACTGTTTTGTTCTGCTAAATATGCAAATACCACATACAACAGAGTGAGATGCATTTAAATGCAGAGTTTCTACAACAATGCAGCAATGTAAGAGGTAGATTTCATTCACTTTGCTATCATTTCAAACTGAAAAAGTAAAAACTAGAGGGATTTTTTTTTTTTTTTTTTGCTATTTGGACTGGCGTAGACTTGTGTAATGTACACAGATAATGCCTAAATTCTCTCTCTCTATATATATATGTAGCACTCAGCTGAACATGTAAACGTGCTTGAAGACAGCAGATGAAAAAACAGAAAGCAGACAATATTTACTTTAAGTTAATCCCAACTTGTACATACCTATACTTTGGTATAAAAACACACTTAAAGAACCATTTATTTTAAGATGACATATAACAATTTATCACAGATTCTAAGTACTGATAACCCCTCAAGTTTATGAACTACTAATTCATCCTAAGGCTCCCTGGCACAGCTTCTCAACATTAAAATTTCAGTATCAAAAGAGACAGCTTGCTAGTAATATTTTACTATGATTTATAGAATACATTGAAGCCGGGAGACCCGTAAAATGCTTGATAACTGCACTGAAGGGACAGATTGGAAAATCTGCCAAAGCCCCCAAATTTTTTTCATCAGTTTTAGCAACTTGGATCAGAGCCCAAAGAAACAAGAGTTGAGAATTTTACCTCCCAATAATGCTCATTCTGTACGTGACCGTTGACTATATGAATTTGTAACACACCTACACACACAGTTACCTACACATACACACATAATAAGGAGAAAGGTGTTAATAACAAACCACAGCACAGGTCTATGGAGCTAACCCTGGGTAGGAAGGCAGAGTAACGCTACGCAGAAGCCCCCAGACATACTCTACATGCAGCACCATGCGAGAAATCACCCCTGAAATGGAGCGAATGAAGCATCACCTGCATATGTTATGCATGTACTTCTGGGCCTTGGGTCAAACACAGAGAAAACAGAAGTTGCTGCATTTTTCTATAGGCACAGCCTGAGTTTTTCACCACAGGCTGGTAACTTCTAGCTGGTGTGGGAAGTGAAGCCATGACTTTTGCCACACAGCTCCTTCCAAGGTTTGGAGTGCTCCGATTCATGTTAACCAAAATATTTTTGGCATGCTGGCAACCAAATGATGCGGGCCTGCAGCAGCGGCGGGCTGGGCTGGGCGATGACGAAGGATAGTTTCCCTTTCCTCTGGCACACCCAGTCAGGGTGCCCTTAATTGAGGCTCACATGTAAGCACATGCACATTTGCAGGCGTTTATACACAAACATCATGTAATAACTGTGATATAAGAGGCTGACATTTTATCAGATACATTCACAACAGTGTATGATAGCAGTACTGAGAAACACAGACAGATGCAATCTTTAAAACCAACAACCGGCAGTAAAAATAATTTTTAAAAGTTTTTTCTTCTTGAGAGAGAAGGGAGAGACTAAGATTCAGCAGGGGACAAACAAATTAAGATGATCATTGTGATCGTAAATGTGAAATGCCCCTTACAGTTTTGCGTTTCAGTGCTCCCAGGAGATTTAGTCTTCATTAGAACTTGTTATGAATTGGCAGAATCCCACTGAAATCTGTGTACACTGATTTCTATCACAGCATTAGACGGCTTTCTGTATCATTGCCCATTGCCTCCCCCAGTCATTTGTCCCTCTGGCTACAGTGCAGACTGAACTGCAACATGATGTCCCAGCTGTTTTCCAGAATGTCTTCCCATGGTGGAGATGACGCATTGGATAGTGGGTTTGTACCCCTGAGAAGGCATCTCTCAAGAAAAAAGGCCCACAGAAATAAATGTTGGTAAGTCACTGGGGCTGTGTGACAGGAATATTCATTTACTGATTTTCTATTTCTTCTAAATGAACCAGTATTTATTGGAAAATTATTTGCCATGATTCTGCCCTAAATCAGCTTAATTCAAGTGCTGGAAACACTAAATATATTTTCTAATGTGTTTGGAAATCCTCAAATATAAGAAAAAAAAAAACAAAAACAAAGGACATGACTCAAATCTTTAGCATTAAAAAAAGACTAGAAAGAAGGTGCTATATATACTCATCATGGTTGTTTTAATTGACAAAGAGCAAACACTAAATGAAATATTTTGATTTAATATATTATGGACTGCAAACTTGGGTCCAGTGGCATGGGCAAAACCAAGTCAGAGGATGCTGTAAGAAGTTCTCTCTCGTACTGCCTTTATCCTGGTGCTGAATTGTGGTTTCCACACTTCTCCAGGCTCGAGCTGACTTGCTCCCTTGAATATTTTTATTTGTTAAAAACCTATTACCTGAACTTTTGTAAATAGGACTAAGTCCATTCAAATTTCTCCCTCGATGTCCCCACTGGAACAACAAGGTATAAATACAAGAACTGTCCCTCAGGAAGCAACCAGAGGGATAACGAGCTTACACGGAAACACAGAGACATGTTTGCTCCTCTCCACTGGGCGCATGGACCAGGATGTCAGCGCAGAGAGCGGCAGCTGTACTCACCAACGCGACTGCTCGCTCCTCTGGCCTCTCTACCTTGCTTTGTTAGGACAATCCAAGCAGGGAGATTTCAGGTGGCTTTGCTTTAAAAATCTGGCTTGGGGTCTCCTTCCCCACCAAACAGCATGAGAGATTTAAATCTGCTATTGTTGGAAATAACCATGTTGTTGCCGATTTTAAATTTCAACTAAGTGCGAATGCAAAATATTAAAAAAGAACAAGCATTAGGGTTTAAAAGACCTGAAAAGGCACAAAGGAACAAAGCTATGACAGAGAGAAGCAGCACATTAATACTTATATGATGATGGAGTGTTAGTCATGCAAAATACACAAAATAGTCATTATTTAAATTACCCATTGAATCAAGGTCATTTTCTAGGTTAGTAAGCTCATCTCCACCTCCAGTACCAGAGCATTCAGGAACCTCTTCGTTAGTATCTATCTCAATATTATCATCATCCTCATCCTCATCTGTAGGAACACACAGCATTAAGGTTAGTATTTTCTTACATACATGCAACACATCACTAAAAAAAATGAATGCTTCAGAGAACAAACTGAGTTATGATAAAAATGCAAATCATTAAATAAGTCTGGAAGGAGATTTCACTCTGTCCACTCACAGATTTATCTTTAAACTGATGCAATTCAATACACACTCAGGGGACTCTGCTGGAAACTCCTGCTACAATAAAGGTAGAGTCTGGCCTCAGCAGTGGCTGTTCTCTGTGCTCAGTCTCTGGCTAACTCTGAAAAGCACACATGCTTTTCCTTATAACTTGAGCCAAAATAATCTCCCCTAGGCTCCCAGTTCTCTATAAGGCCGGATGGGTGCCGAAGCTGGCATACGGCAGGTTTGGATGGGTCTGGCCAGCAGAAGCACCTGGGAGCTGCAGTCTCTTGAGAAAGGCAGCAGCTTTGGGTACTGAGTTCCCAGCTCAGTGAGACTTGCTGCTCCTTACTTTGCACAATATATCACAGACCAGTGATCACCATACCTTGCTTAGGTCTTAGCTTCTCCTGCCACGTCTGATACAAGGAGGAAAACTACCACCTGGAACATCATGCTGAGCAAGAGCTGACCTCAGGTGTAGCAAGAGCACACTCACAGATTACTGCACCACTCTGAATCAGCATTGTTTGTAAGCTACATGCATTTTAAATAAAATAATAAATTCTAATTATATTTTTTATGGGATCTTTTCTACCAAGTTTCTCAGAGCAGCTTGTGAATATCACTTGTAAATGAGCCTTGTAATGTTTAAAGAAGTAGGCGATTATTATAATTACGATGATGATGATGGTGTAGGTAAATTATGGCACAGAAAGAGTAAGTAACCTGAGGAAGATCAAATAGCAAGTGCTGAATTGTGAGGCAGATGCCAGAAAAAATCCTGACTCACATTTTCAATACAAATATATAATGAAATTAAAGTCCATAAAAGCTAGATTAGTATTTTCAAAGCATTGTATTTACTCACTTTAAAGTCTCATATCAAATGCTACCTACACTTGTTCAGACTTATACAATTTTTTTTTCCTACGTATGTATGCATGCATGTAAAAATGACAAAAAAGAGAAGGCTGGAGTGTGTCTGGAGAAAGATGACACATGTAGCAACTAAAGGAACTTTAAACCACTTCATAATAGGAAAAAATACTAATTATAATTACAGGATATTGGTACATTCAAATGCCATATAAACAAAAAGGATCCTAAACATAGTACCAAGATGCTGTAATCCTGAACACCAGAAGTTTGAGAAAGTTTGGGCCAAGACTGGTGCTGATCACTCATCATCTGTCTTTCAAATACACCAAACCTCATCCCCAGACCTGAAGTTTGCACTTCAGGCCCATGTCCCATGTTGCAGACAGGACGGTCATACAGTTATTTCTTTTCACTACTTTTTATCTCCACAGTCCCTACAATTCCCATTTTAGGAGTCTGCTGAATTTTAATCTGTCTGCTACTCTTTTCTAACAAGCTGCTCCCTCAACTCCTCTGTACAAATCAACGTCTTTCGCAGACCTCTGCCGATTCAGGGTAAGGCTCTTGCTGCAACAGACAGGAGCAAAGAAGTTTCCATTTCAGTGTCTCATTCAACATGTGTTGCAGGTATGATGGAGCAGCAGTCTGTGAAGCAGGACCTTTCCCGTTCAGCTGACCACAATGACTTCCCTGGGCTCCTCTCCACTAATTCTCAATGGACCCTGGAAGAGTCAGCTTTCTTCCAAACTACCCCAGCTTGAGCCAGATGGATGGAGAAGAACATCTCTCCCTGACCAAACCAGGATCTTGTGACCAGACCTGGGACCTGACAGATGGTGCTTCAGGTGTACAACTGGATGGGCAGAAGCACCCAGGAGTCCCCGTGACATCCTTTCTGTTCCCACTTAAATTCACCCAGATGGTTCTGCGATCTGGACTTGCGTTGATTCAGGTAGCGCAGAGGCAGGTGGACAAAGCAGAAGGGCCCAGTGTGATCATCATGGAGAAAGGAATGGGGTACAAAGCAGACTAAAAAGAAAATAGAGAATGGTAAAGCAGCAACAGCAGCAATTGTGAAGTTTTGAATTTTCCTCGAAGCATCTCTACTTTTTATAATGAGGAATCAGACTTCTCACATGATTTTAAATCCTTCATGATGGTGTCAGAGAAATTCAGTGGCACTCAGGCCGCGGTGCTCTCAAACCCACACTGAAAGCGTGACCGGGCTAACAGCAGCAAAGGGCCATGGACACTTGGAAGAGGTCGAAGAGGAAGAAAGGAGGACACCAGCGTGATAGAGGGAAGCCAAAACCACTGTGAGCCTAGAGGCAGGTGACGACTTTCCACAGCACCCAAAGAAGTCAGCTCGCAAGGTCAGCTCACAAGTACCAGCCATTCAGCAGGATGCTGGATGCGTCAAAACAATCCAAACAAGATGACAGGGTTTAAGACTGCTGCATACTAAGGGAATGCTTATATTAGATTATTTGATTTCCTTTAATTTAATATAGTGAGATGAGATCAGAGGCATTGTCTTTGACACCACCATTTTAGGTAACAAAAGAGACGGGAATGTCGAAGACACCAGTTCCTAGTGTCAGATCATGACCTGACCTAGTATTTAATTTAAAGTTGGCAGGCTTTGACTGAATATGATTATCAGAACATTTACACTTCATTAAAAAAATTCAATTTAAAACATTCATTTGAAGTAATTTGAGAAATTTTCAAATATCTTTCAAAATCAACAGATTACTTATTTTAAACCACTCTAGTTCCTCCCTGCCTTCTTTTTTTCCCAGTCCAATATTCTTTCAGTGTATTAAAAAGGGAAATGTGTTTAGAGAGCATGTTGCAACAAGATTTTGCAATTATAAATGATAAAAGGAACAACACGACGAAGAGATAACAGATATCTTTTATGAAAAGAACAAATTACTAGTGTGAAAAACTTAAACCACTTGGTCTAGAACCAGGGCACATATTTAGCAGAGTACTAAAGAACTGCTTCCTTCAAAAGTATGTAAATGTGGATCCTAGAAAGACAGCAAAGCTTCACTATGTCATGAAGAAGCAAACAGAATTAAAGATAAAGGTTTAAGTTATCAACTAAACAGCACTGACCACTACCCACACAGCCTGGACTGCAGTCTGGACTGAAGAGAGATAAATAAGAATCTTTTGGAACCAAATGGAGATGCCAGAATATTGGTGGAAAAAAGATCCACAGGCATTTTATAGCTCATATGTCTTACTATTCAGCTTAAGTTTAGGTTTAATTTGTGGTTAAACTGATATTCTCTTGACTTGGTTGAAGCTTGTCCACATGTGATGGAGTTGCAGCAGATTACATCAATTTCTAGACAAAACCAAAAAGGAACAATTTTCATACAGAGGTAAAAGCACTGATGGGGGTTGGATGACATTAGTGGGAGAAGTGTCTATAAGGTGTCACTGGAGCTGCGTGAACAGTACTTGCTCTTTAGGGAAGATGCCTCCAGGATTGTCTCAGGGAAATCCTTCAAGCTTGCAAATATTCAGATATTTGCTTTATTTACTTTCAGGTACAGAGTTCACTTTAAGGCTAGAGGATGGGACAGGAGCATCTGAACCATAATAAAGGAAGTAAAAGAGGGGAATGGAAGAACTGCAGAATTGAAATGAGATTTCAGGACAAGAAAGTACAGCAGTAACTGCCTACAGATTCAAATACTGCCTGTTAAGAATATTAAATCATGGACTTAACACTGTTCTATGAGTCGGAGTGTAAGCATGATGAGTAAGCCTGAGCTACCATGTACATTCCCTCCAAATCATTGCCTCAGAAGTAAAATCTGTAACATAGCCAGAAAACATTAAGCATGTAAGTGCAATGCAATGTCAGTGGGCTCTCTGTGGCGAGTTTTTTAACTGCAGCACACCTTTCCAGCTTTTGGTATTAATTCCAAAATTTTTGAAAACTTTTATTCTCTTACAATACATTTGGATGTTGCTTCTCCTGTGTTTTTAGTACTTTTTTCACCAAAGCTGCTTCGCACTATACTTGTTTTACCCCCTGTCCTCTCCATTGTTCCCTCCCTCCGCTGCCTATGCGCCACCTCTCTATCTGAGCCACATCCTCACAAAGACGCCATCTCAAATAAAGGATGGAGATGTGCCAGAGAGTAAAGAAAACACACTACCCAAATCCCACAAGAGTCGACAGGTATCCAACTGCATGGGGACAATACCTAGATAAGATGTCAATTCCTTTGTCCCGTTGCTGCTGGGAAAAAGGAGGGTATTTGGATTCCTATCTCGATCCCGTCCCTGGACCCATCTCAAGGCATCCGCTTATCAGCCTGAAGCTAGTGGGACATCTAATAAATTCGAAGCTGCCATCCCAAACCCTCTGGCAGTTGGCAGGAAAAAGTATTTTCTGTCTCACATGCCAAATAACCTATGAAAAGGACTGGATTTCATAGCAAAGGATCCTGCTTATCCAGGAAAGTTTCAACTTGCCATAGGCATTTGAGTTTTTCAGACCATGATTAAATAAAGCCTTTTACCAGAGAATGTAGCACTAGTGCCAAAGCATGAAACTCTTAATGAGCATATAGGAACACTGAAAGAGATCACATTTTCACCTACAATAGTGAGCAAGAAGTTAGTCTTTAAAAACTCCAAAATCTCACAGCTGAAATGTCACTTTTTTCTGGAAAAACTGAATTGAGAGAAAAACTATTTGGTACATTCCTTTTCATAAATTAAAACGTAGCAATCAATGCAGAAGGAGAGATTAATGAAGGATAATGGACAAGAGAGCTTGGAAGATGTTATTATGAGCTTGTCTTGGGTATCGTATAGGGAATAAAGCACTATACACAGAAAAAACCCTACTACATGTGAATGCAGTCAGAGGCAATACTCAGTTATAATAAGGAGACTGTCTATTAAATCCTAATGTCTGGTGAAAATAAATGAAAAAGACTAAACCTAGAAATAATTATCATTTATTTGGTTTATCAAGTGGTGGTGTCATTTCACAGAACTACTCCATTTTAGAAGAATTAATTTCTTGAGTGGTGTGGTAGAAGTATGTGGAAAATGTGCCATAAGGGAAGCTTTGTGAAAATGAATAAGTAGAAGGAGGTGCTATAAAATGCACATTGACATGAAAAGAGCAAAGATGAATAAAAGGAGACAGAAAATGAAAACTGTAAGTCCAAAAGAAGTTCAAATAGCTTCGTCAAAAAACTGTACAAATAAAGAAAAATCAAAGTAGGAAATATAAACCAAGTACATAACTCCAAGCACGTGCAAAAGTAGGAAGCATTGAAATTATTATACTGTACAAAACCCAACAAGTATAGTGTCAATAACTTTATAAACAAGTTGTCATCAGTACTGATACTGTCTCCTACTTAAATAACACCGAAACTCTCTGAGTGCATATGCAGTCTATATGTATAAATACTTTTTTTTTTCCATTATATATGCACAACGCACAGTTACGTCTGAGACTGTTTATAAACTGAATGAATGGTAGGAATAGCAATGGCAAAATTCAGAGGAAAATGTGAACAGGGAAGGGCACATCCCAGAAAGCACCACACCAGGTTATTTAGCAACACCACAAGTGTGACACTGTGACAAAATAGGGCAACTACCACCCAGGTGAGCACTTCGGATATACCCAGAAAATGTACCTTACTTGGAGGGGAGAAATGGCAGGAACAGCTATGCACAGGCATGATAAAACAGTGAGGAAGAAGTGATCAAATAACGTAGAATGGGGAGTCATAAATTGTGAAAAGGGCTGAAGAACACCATAGTCTACTTAATATACAAGTCCTGTGCAATTTTGCCTGGCCTGTCTTGCTCCCTCCCCTTCAAGGATGTAATTTCCCTATTTACCACAAAAGAGAGTTATCTTGGCAAGCTTGGTTTATTAGGCAAAGTGAGAAAAACTGAAGACCAAACCCAAAGGGAGACATACAACTAACTGCTTTTCTCTTTGGTGTTAAATGGAACAGAAGGGTAGGGTTTAGGGTGCAATGAGACTATATTTAAATAGTTATGCACATAAAATACACGTAGTAGAGAAGAAAAAAGGGGTGTTGTTGAATCTACGTGCATTGTGAATGTAAGGCTGGATTTTCCTGACACTTTGGCTTATAATTGAGTGTTAGCATGAGAAACACAATTTTCCCTTAGCATATGTAGAAGACACTAAAAGAGCAGGAAGCCTCTACTGGAACATGTGCTCAGCACCCATTTGAGCTTGAGTGACACTACATTACTCCAGTTCGTAGCGTTGTCAGGTATATGAATTTTAACGACATTTCAAAGTCAGTTTAATAACATTATAGCAATATTACAACTCAAAATCTGTAAAGGCAAGTCGTATGTCAAAAGATTGCCATTTAAAATCAAAAGGTTGTTGCCCTCGCGTCCCCTGGGTTGCCTTTAAAATTCTCTTGCCCAGCAGTCTTTTGAATACATTTAATACAAAATAAGTTTCTTAAGTATTTCTAATGTTGTTTTCCCCCAAAATTATGTCCATGCTCCGATATAAAAATATATATGTATTCAACCAACAATCATAAAATACTAAAAAACTGTGGGTAACGACAAATTTGTAAATAATGGGCCAATATGAGCTACTTGTTCACATACCACCTTTTTCTTTCGATTACATATCTGCTTTTCTTTTAATTGTTGGAAATGAAGTGACACAGTACTGATTTAGGAAACATATCTACAGCCAGGTCTTTTGATATGTGCACCCGATGAACAACAACGTTTTGAAGTGCGAATAGAAGTGATATCCAAAAAGGTCTCTGGTTTCTAGTTTACCATAGGAATAATATACAAGGTTCCTCAGCTCACCTCCAGATGCCTTTGACCTTTCTTTCAACTTTTCTGCAGCCATTTCACTGTAGCTAGGAAGTTCTGACATCTTCACTCCAGATCGAGCTTCTGCTATTAGCTGACGAGCTCGCTCTCTCAGCTGCCGATGCCGCTCTTCATCTTGCTGCTAAGATATATTGAACAGTTGCCAACTCAGTAATTGACAGAAATGCAATTTCATTCTCAATCTGATCATCATGATAGTAACTGGTTTACAGCATGGTGCTTGGCCCACATTATAAATAGGATGCTCGATATCAGTTGGGTGTCACACCACAATTTTTAAAGACATCCATGAATCAGATTTTTTCTTAAAGCATCCCCCAAATTATTAATGCATTAGAAACATAATTATTTGCAATGTAAATAATTTATAAATTATATTCCATAAAAATACCTTGATGAAAACTGACATTTGAAAATCGAAAATGACACTTTTATCTCATAGCAATAACTACAAAAAGTTTTACCGTGGCTATAAAAATGGTTTTACTAAATTGAATTACTTGTTTGAGTAATATTCTCTCATAGAACTGAAACGAGAAGCCAGATGTTTCTTTCAGTTACTCCAATCACCAAGCTGACTTCAAAGTGTAAAGTGACATCTAATCTGAAGCACAGAAAGGAATGTAATCCTTCGACTCCAATGGATAGATCTTTAAAAACAAACAAACAAACAACCCCCCCTCCAACTAAACTAATGAAAATGAATGAAAGAAAAAAAGATGCCAGAGCAGAAAAGACTTTGCATCTCTTTAAAACATCCTACTAGTGAGGCTTTGGTCAGTAAGTAAAGAGATCATATTTGAACTATCCCAGAGAGCACTGTCAAAGTTTGTAACTATCTTAGAAGGACGGTAATATTTCAGTTACATAAATTAGCAAAGTTCTACAGCATGAAATTTTGGAAAAGACTAACCTACCATACTAAAAAATCGTTAAGAAAAAGTGTTTAAACGTATTTATAAGAATCAATTAAAGTATAAGGGAAACTATTTCAGTTTTCACCTGAAAACTACATTTTGGGTTTTTTTTTTAAAAGTTTGGAGTGTTTCCCCCCCCGCCTCCCCTGCAATATTATAAACGCTTGTAAGCGCAACAAAGTCAGCATTTGGCTTTAAGTCAAATCTGCCAATAAGTTCATATTATTGACATAATGACCAGGAAAAAGCCCAGGTACAAGCAGTTGACCTGAACTAAGTGGAATATAACAAACTGCCTAATTTTGGAGAGCCGTCCTGGCAGCTTTCCCACCGACCCAGAAACCCGGCACCCCCACACCTGCAGATGCTGCTGAGAGCTGCTGCTCGGTGCTATTTAGTTTAAGCAATCATTAATAAAACAAGCACAAAATACTAATTAGGTACATTTTACCCATTTCCATGTAAATTGTTTGTTTGTAGCTATTTACTCAGCATTGTTCTCGGCACAATAGGAAAAATGCAAATGACTGAATCAGAATGCAGCCCTAATGGGACTTTCTGTTTATAACCATTAGCCCAGAGGTGTGCTGTTAATTCAATCCTCAAGCAGCAAGATTTAGCCTCATTAACAGCTTGCATGGGCAGGTTACAACTCATAAAACCCTACAGTAAACAAAGTATATGGACACAGCACAATATCTTGTCTCTGAGTGACAGAACCCTGATTCCCTATCAGATTGCCTTGATTTACTTTTCTACTAATGCCCTTCCCGCGGAAAGACAATTCTGCCCGGGCCCTGCAAGGCAGCGGGATGGCACATCGGCTTTGTTTGCTTTCTCGCTTTTTAACTTCCCAGAAGGCACAAAGCAAGAGTTCTATTAAAAAAACTTATTTGGTAAAGTACACATTAGAAAAGACAACTGGAAAGCTTCCCCCCTGCTCCTATGCACTATAATAGATCAATTTAATGTAATTTCTAGCTAGCCAATTGATACAGCAACCGATTTTATTTCGACCTCTGGTATTCGGTAACATAAATTACGTTCAATTTTACATGAACTAAACCAGCACAAATCTCTACTATTTGTAATTCCTGGGATACAGGAACTTCTGGGTTTGATTTAAATTACATTTAGGAAGGAATGTGCAAAATTTATTTCAAGATTCCTGTGTGGTTTAACATCAAACAATTTAATCTACCAGAGCCGCCGTAGTTTAAAATAAGGCCAGTTACGTGTTTGTGGCAAATGTGCCCTAAACTGAGCCGGCTGACTCCCCCCTCTCCTTTCCTCCCCTCCTCCTGAAAGAGAACTTGTATCCTGGATTATTAGCATAGTCATTAACATCCCGAGGATCTCCAAGCAAACACAGATTATTGTGGCTTGTGTTTGTGCTGATTAAGCCAATAATCACCAGTGGAAAAAGAGAAAAAACAGCCTAGTTCTCGCTTAAATTCAATTCAGGTATTTGAACCTTCACTTACTGAGCTTGGCAGGGGGAACACTGATGGAAGGAGCAATGAAACTGAGAGTAGAAAAGTAGGTAGATAAAGTTTTGAGGTACAAAACAATTATTAAACAGCAAGTCAATCCCCTAGATTTTGGAAAGGCAAGCACTCGGGAGAAGTGCAGAGTCATGAATAGATATTTAAAAAAAAAAAAAAAAGACACAAAAAGAAGCTCTGCACTACGAAAGGACCATGCGAACACACATACAACAATTTTTTTCCTGTACAGTTGAAGAGAAAACTCGGTAAAATCTTTCACCCTCTGGCATGAACCTACTAACATGCCAAAGAGACATTAAAGTTTGCTCTGCTATTTTCCCCCAATTACTTTGTAATGGTCTAAAAACCTGCCACACGGATGCACAGCGAGGAAAACTTCACCATTTAAGGACAAACTCTTGAAGAATAAGTAATGTAATTCCTTGTTTCCCTCCTATAAAAATGTATTGGTATGCAGTTTTTATATTTCACAGTTCACCGACATCTCGGCAAGCTTTCTTCCACTGCTTCAATGGTGCTACTTTTAATTTTATCCTCCTTAGTCCTAGTAATTAAAGTGATCAGCAGTGGCATCCCAACGGCTTTGACACAGCTACAACCCCCTAGCAGACTCTGGCTTTTAAGGGTGAGGGGAAGAAAAAAAGGACGGGAGTTTCATTTCACTGGAACAAGAAAATCAAGCTTCTCCAATCTTCAATTTTATCCAATTGTTCTTTCAGCAGCCTTTGGATCTTAAGAAACAAATAAAAATGGCTGCCATTAGGGGGTCCTTTTTGTACTTGCCGCAGATGGCAATGACTGACATTACTTTGGCCAAAAATGATGCTGTGGATTTGGGAAGGTGAATTTGAATGTGAAATGCTGGCGGGGCAGTTCCCGAGATCATTACCCAGCCAGCAATGTCGCTTTGTGGTGTCAGAAGCTGAGAGCTGACCAACTCAGTAAAATATTGAGAGTGGTGGAGTTTTGCAGGGACAAAAAACCAATAACAACGACGAAAAAACACCACACCAGAAAAACAGCCACCCCCATAAAACCCGTCTCCTTAAATCGGTAAAAATTCTGCTATCTTCTCGCATTTTCTAAAAAAGAAACCAAAACCTCTGCCAGGGATTTTCAGTCACCCTTTGGCAGAATTTTGGGAGGATCCAAATTGAGTTTACACCAGAAGTCTGATAACATATTATCTTCTTCCTATAAAAAATATAATCCTGTGACCTGCATTTATTTGACGTTTAAAAAGAAAATTCTTTACCATGTCCATAGACTGGGGTCGGCGGCGAAGTGGTAAATTAGTGATACTCCATAGCAACAAAATTAAACCAGAATTGTACCTATAAGGGGGAGCGATTCCTGTAGCTGTAGGTTTCAAAATTGTCTGTGGTCTGCCCTGAGTGCACAGCACATTTAAGAGAAAGAACTTGACTGCCACCTCTTTCATCATTAGACAGGAAGAACGGCTCTGTTACTAGCCATTCAAAAAGAAAAAGACTTCTGTGCTTGTCCAGAGGCAAGGATTACCAAAATGTACCTATTCAGTTAGTAGAGAAGACAGAATTAAAAAAATTTAAAAAATAAAAAAATTACACGGGCTTTAAAGGTTTGGGCAGACTGGGTTTTACTGTGACCTTGATCGGCTCTTGTTTGAGTAAATAGGATTTGGGATGAAACATTAAAACTGTTTAGCAGATCTTTTCAAACCATTTCAAACTTTACTTATGTTGGTTTCTAATATAACCAGACATGCTTGTAAATGGCCACACCTGCTCATTTCTCTGGGGATGGCCTGATCTCTGCCTTTTCTAACAAAGAAAGGATGGGAGAGAAAAAAAAAAAAACAACCAGCCTTTCTTGTTGAAAAACAGAGTGGAAAGTCAAAATCTTTCTCAAGTTTGTCCCATCTGGTCAGATTAAATCTTTGATCACTCTAGGGACCACATTTATGTTTGGTCTCTCCTACCATTTCAGAACAGCTTCAAATACACAGGTAGCAAGCAAAATAAGAATTGCTAAGCAGGGATCACTTGATGTAAACAAAAGTGCATTGGCTTTGGATTTCTGTGGCTTTCTTAGGTATTTTCTGCCTGGTGTCTTCATCAGGTAACCTACTACCAATAAACTGTATGTAGCTTGAAAATATTTTTTCATGAATATATATCACAAAAAGTATCAAATCACTTGTCATAAAGAAGTCGCTATTGGCTTACGGTCTATGGTACTGATGGACTAATTAGACAAGTAGCCCAAAGACTTAAACTGGAAGAACCACAACATCGTAACAAAACTCTCCCCTTTAAGAAAAAAAAAAAAAAAAAGCCCCCCAAATTCACAATAAAATAGGGCTGTGTGGCTGTAAAATGGAAAACATCTCCTTAAATCTAGGAGTTATTTTTAAAGAAATGTTAGCCAGCATTTTGAAATTTTTATTTCTTTTTTTTAATATTATCTATGTTGTTCTGGAAAATCTACAATTCACTTGGTACAATATTTCTGATGTGAAGAATGCTGGCTGCAGAAAAACAATCCATTAGTAATTTAATGCCTTGTGTCATTGTGAAACTGAGAAACTCCTACTTTACTGAATGAAAAAACATATACAGATATATTTGAAAAAAGAACGGCTGACTAAGTAAGTATCACCTTGTGCTACATCCAAGGCCTCTTGCTGGTTGTCTGGCTGCTCTTTTGTAGGCAAAAAGGAGCTGAACGCTCTCTGGCTCCTTAGATCTGGCCCAACAAATGCACTGCCAGTCATGCACATGGATCCAGCTTAAAACCCAGTGTGAGCCTAAAAGAAGCTAGTCAAACTGGCACCTACTCATGCAGAAGGAGATAGATTTGTCATGACAGGCTGATTATTCAATGTAAAGAAACAGTTTAGCTTTTCTAATCTGGTACAAATACATCTTTTTCAGAGAAAAAAGTAAAAGGTCTAACAGTTCAAGTATTTAAAGTAAAGAAACCAACAAAAAAATTGTAACGTCAAAGTGAACCATAGCTATTTGTGCTAGAGCGTTCTGCAAAACAGCCCTGCAGTTCTACTCAGATAAATAAGATTTAACCCGTTTAACCCTTTAGGAGTTGCACATCTATGCGACGATCAAGGCGAGCATTTCTATTTCACACTGCACTTGGCTCTATGGCAAGTTTTAAGGAACGGCTGAAACACCTAATTCCAAATACACTTTCTGTTTTCCTGCTCTTCTCGCTCGCCTGCACCGATACCAAAAGCAAAGCGCTTTCCTGGTGAACAATGCGAGGGCAGCCCTGCCTACTGCCGGGGCTCCCAGGGAAGATCACTGAGAAAGTCGATCTAAACCCAAAGCAGCGACAAAGCCCTCCGCTAACTTCTTCCCTGGAATTTTCTCTGCTTACGCAAGTTTGTGCTCTCCCTCATCTGGGGAGTATAATTAAGGACAACAATCACCTAAGGGGTTGGGATGCAGAAGCTTGTTACGCCTGTCACCGTAATTGTCAATGCTGTTGGTGTTACCCACAAACAGGGTCTCAAGCATGCAGGCTGAGAAATATTCTAAGACGGTGCCATCAGCCAGACAGGGCAAAATGTCCTATCAGAGATCAATACTCTAAAGATGGTATTTTCTATGCCTTTCCCTAGCTGAGTTACACACAGAAGTTAAAGAAGCTGCTTACTCATTGTAGGAGTCAACATTCGTTGAGCTCCATTTAAGGGATTTTCTCTTGTGTAAACTTGATTTTATAATTAACAAAAAAAGAGTGGTGTTATGAAACAAAGACTTTTGGCAAGTGTATGGGATGCGTAAGCTGGAGAGCAGCATCTTTCAGACTGCCATCCTGGGAAGCTTCCCTCTCGGGCGGGCAACGCCGCGCCAAGGGAGGAGGACGTGCCCTCCTGAGGAATGCTCCCGGTTCACTCCCAGCCGAACAAAGCCGAGCGGGCTGCAGGGAGCCTCCGAAAGTTGGTTCCCCCCTCCTGCCTCTGAATTTTCAGGGGAGGGTGGTCGGATCCCAGTCTGCTTACATGTGATGAGAATGGATACAAGAAGCTCAAATTCTGTGCCTCCCTGGATCCTATTTTGCAGGTTGTTTTTTTTTTTTAAATGTCCTGCAAACTGCTGGCAGCTTGTTTTTTAATGGAAAATACCAATCGCCTAGGATCTATACCTAGCCTTTTGCCAATAATGAGAAAACTTCACCTTCTGTCCCCAGCAATTCTTAGGAAATCTTTTGCTGTTATTCCTACAAATCCAATTACAGATTGTTGAGTAGCTAGTGGAGTAAGCTTATTGAGGAGTGTCACATCACTAAGTCGTGCGTATGTGTTTCAGTTTGTAATGTGGTCTGAGCCGCTGTAGAGGTGTCAACTTAAAATGCAAGTAAGTAGCAGAACAGGGCTAATCCCAGCCACTACTCCCCTGCAGCCAAATTGTAGCGCAATGAATGACAGTGGAAATGCAAAGATGCCACTGTGCTTATCACACACAGCCAGATGGTGGACCTGGATCAATGCACACATGCCACGATCAATGCATTTGATAAAGAATTAAGAAGAAAACTGTACATGTTATCAAAGAACTTGTACATGGCATAATTATGATTCTGCATGTGCTTACTGATGATATTGGAGACTCAGAGGCAGGTGATAATGAAACTGATAGGAAGAAATAGCTTAAAGGCTACAGCATATGGCCTCAGCACTAAGAAATCTTGTCAAATAGTTCAGAAAGCTTTTTTAACTGTTATTACCGGCTGCTCATAGTGCAAGCTGGTGGCAACGTTTTAATTTTTTTTTTTAAATCTGAAATGTCAAAAAGTTACAAAAGCTGTACTTTTCAGAACGGTTCAGAAAATAATTAAGACGCTATTGTGTTTTAAATACAGCAAAAAACCCTACAAGTAGAGCGAACATTCACCATTTTTTGGGTGGTGGTGGTTGCACATTTTTTAATATATATATAATTCCTTGTTCCTGAATAAATCTATTTAGACTTTGAGGGGGCTTGTGGCAGTTTAAGGAATGTATCTGGGTAGCACTTTGCATTCAGCATGTCATTTTCTACAAGATACAGTTTTGATATTATTTCTTGTCAAATGTAGAGTTTTCCCCGTTACTGTTTGTGCTCTGTCAGTTGCATTACAGCCACCTTGGATGTGAAGGAAGGTAATTAAAAAATTGCGGAAAATAAAGTCTAAAGTAATTAAAAAAAGCATATAGGTTTATAATGTATAAAAGGTACCTAAAATACAAATTCTCATGCTCCAGTTGATAGATGAGCTGTCTAATCAACGCCTGGACGTAACTTAAGTGCTCTCATTAGTGTGAAGACCTTCAGGCTAAATATGACTAAATCCCTGAAAAATTGCTTCTGCAATAGAAAAATCCCCCTTACCATTTTCCTCTGCCTAAATCATATCAATTAAAAAGAGAGAGAGGGAGGGAGGAAGGGAGAGAGGCATTTTCACATGACTTTGTTTTAGCTGACACTCAAAAAACTATCTGCTGAATCCAGTTTAAAATGTTTCAGCAAAAAAAGTTCATTAGCAATCAAAGAAACAAAAAAATCACGCTGAGTTTAGTTTCTCTTTCACTTTAAACCTGGATCTTTAATCAACACTAAAGCGTATAATGCCCATTGAATCCTTTTCCTTATTTTTTTCAACCCCAAATATTTAATCAACAGTGCAGTTTTACATTAAATTAGAAAGTTTATCAAAACGAGCCTCCAGAAGACAGAAGCATGTATTTTATTTGCAGCGGGCTGAGGAGGGACTCCCCCACCCCCCCAAGCCCCGAATTTCAATTTGTCCTGACAAACCATTGGGTATTAAATTCTAAAGGCACGCAGAGTGCATAAAGAACTGATGGCTTGATTAGCTCTTGTGGTGCAATTGAAGGAGCTGTCTCTCTCCCCGCTTCTCCATTTTGAGAAACACTTTGATCTCCGTTCAAGTCAATTCATGAACATCAACTGACAAGACTGCATGAAACACCCCAATGGTTAGGCCCAAACTCGTAGCAAACTATTTGGTTTCATTAAGGCTTCAGGAGAAGTGACCAGTGACAGTCTTTTCATTCTGAAGCCAACAGGCAAGTGACTATTTAAACTTTAATGTGCACAATGTACTGCTGAAGGCCGCTACACCTATAGGCAGTCACTCAAGTATGAATGCCTTTACCTACTATTTTGTGACATGTGAACTACTAAGTGCAGCTGCAGTCTCATTAATGCATTTGCCCAGATTTGTTTGCAGGACTAAAGAGATGATTCGCGGTATTTCTGGTGGGAGAAACGACTGTATCTTCAAAGGAAGAAGAACAGCAGGTGCTATATAAAAGCCAGCGATTAAAAAAAGATCGTGTTTTTAAATGCAGTACTTTACTAAACATTTGCACGAACGTAGCAGAAATATTATCCCTTCCAGCTGAAAATATAAAAGAACTTGAATCAGATCACCTGCAAAATGCAGAGTATTCAGTCTGGTTTCGAGCTTTGCTACAGTAAACTAAACATCACTTTTCCCCTTTTTTAGTTGCCCTCCCCAAAGAGTCCCACTTCAAAGAGTTCATTTTTGCACCAGTTCCTGTCAATGCAGGTCAGAAACACTAAAGTGGAAAGTGGCTGCAGTGCCGTGGCACAAAGAGTCTCTGCGGCTGAAATCAAACAAAGCCCAATTAAACTAATCATAACGTCCCAGTGAACACAAGGAAGCTCACCTGGTATTTCTGGACTTCTTGTGTGAATTCCCAACTCTACTTGGTACTTGGTACTATAATTACCCTGACCAAAATACTGTGAAATTACTGCTCTGATCTACTAATGGCTGCAAAAAATCAAGTCGTCGTGGTTTCATGCCAAGGGGCCGTAGCAAGGTGGCGCAATGCTTTCTGACAGAGATGACAACTTCTAAAAACTCAAAAGGGAAAATTAACGGGATGTGGTTTATGTTGCCAAGGACTGTTCATTAATTACCAATTTAATCACTGCTGGAGGCATGACATTACAAAAATCTGGCTGAAAGTTCTAATAGATTATGAAGACCACCTAAGAAGAGTGACCAAGAAATGTACAAAACAATTAATACTGTTTCACTGCTATCAAAGACACTCAGATTATTTTACATCAAGTGAAGCAAAAGAATTAGTAGCTTCACAGTGCCACCGCTAGGAACTGTAAATACAATGGCACACAATTAGTAATGCACATGTGACTTTTCGTTCAAGGCATATATCCTTGGGAAAGCCAGAACATGATAAGGAGAACAAAAGAAACATTTTTAAATGAAATGAATAAAGATTTTAACTCTACCCTTGTGCATGCTGAGCAATAACAGAATAGGCGATGCAAAATACAGCTCTAAGTAATGGCAATATCATCCTGGGATTCACAACAGCATGTACTGAACATCCACACTGAAAATGTCCACAGTTATTAGCAGCAATAGAAAAAGAGCATTCCAGACGCTACGAAACCCACGTCTCGCTTCGTACACAAAGGGAGAGCTCTGATACACTGTGAACACTGAGACTTTGTTTTGGTTTGGTTTTTGTACTTCTTTTTTTTTTGCTAGTATTTATAACCAGATAGAAGATGTTTAAGTTTTTGAACTGATGCTGTTCAGATGATCTTAAAATTCAGTTAATAAATTGACAGCTTATTTTCTGGGAGCATGCAAGGTAATGTTACAGCTGCAGACCACACAGCACCTTTAACTTAAATCCACATAATAAATAACCGCATATTTATATATTTAGGCTGGATGCTTAAGTAGTGTAAATAGATACAGCTTAAGGAAGTAACAGCACTAAAACTCAGCTGAGAAACTGAAGCATTTATATTTAAAGCTGAAACTGCAGAACATTTGTCTTGCATTATCAAAGGTTACGCTTTATTCATGAAATCCCTCCTGGTATAAAACTGACAGTGCATACTAATTCTTCTTAGAAATGAGTTTACTTGCGCTAATTGATTTATTTTCCCAGCTATGTCAGGGAGTTGTCAATAACCGTAATATTTTACAGTGAAATATCACAACTTCATAGTAAGAAAGTGCTTAAGCAGATCAAATATGAAGTCAAAAGACATAGAACCTTCTTGGAAAGTTACAGATTACTTTTATTTTTCATGTATTGAGTAACGTTAAATGAAACAACTTGTTTGTTCTTGCCATCAAGGAAATGAGATCAGGCTATCTCAACCTTAGCATGTCATTATAAAGAAGTAAATATCAGTTCAGTTGTGGTTTTGAAGTGTTCAGTCAGCAGGTCTAACCTTAATTTAAAGAAAAGTATATTGTTAAAACAGCTATAAAACTTGGAATGCTCATGAAATGTAAATACTACACAGCATAGTCTTATCAGCTTAGACCATATTTAACCACTTTATAGTAGCATACAGACAGGACATACAAATGAACGACAGAGAATAAGTTACCAAAGCTCAGAGATTACCAAAATATTGTTCAATCTTTTTACCAATTAGATGGTCACTGCTTCTTTGTAATCTCAGGAAGATCTAGTGATCATATCTAAATCTGGTCACAATTATCAGCATGACAGACTAGTCTTTTTTTCAATCGATATTTTCCAATTAATATTAAAAGAACAAGGTTGCCATCTGCAAAATCCTAGACCTCAATAAATTCATGTTAGATGTTTAATTAATAAAGATCAGCTTTTATCTCTTCGGTTTTTTAAGAAAACCAAGATGGGAGTAACTTGGGAGTGTTTCCTTAAATGAATTAACATTACCACCTCGATCACAGATATTTATCTTCCAGCTGAGGAGACTACAAACCAAAATGCACTGATGAGCTAGACGCCTTTCCTAATGCAAGAAGAATCTCTACAGAAGTAGAGATTCTGGTTTCGTGTAGAAATAAAAATTACTGAATAAAGCTATCCAGTACTTATTTTCAAGAACCTGTTAAAATATTTGGAGGAAAGAATACTTGCAATGCCAACTTGTGTTTAAGGCATCTTTCAATCGAATTTAAAGAAGCCTATTTTTGTTGTCTACTGTGAATCTGCATTTGTACCACTTTATGGTCATTTTGACTGGAGTTTACTTTTTGGTCACATATTAGAGTTGGACAGTGAGGAGCTTATTAGCTCAGAGAGGCAGCAGATTATTGCAGGACAAGATCAATAAATAGGAACACTTATTAAAGCATTTTCTCCGAGCATTTAAAATAATTACTTATTTTCATTTTATTGCAGCTGGCATATCCCATATCTGTGCAAATGTATGCAATCAAAATTAAAGTAAGAGTATACAAACTTTCAGATTTTGTGAGTTTCTGATGCTTTTCTAAAAAGACTTCCATTTCCACTAGTCCACTGGATACAAAAAAGTTACCATTTTGCACTCAAATATTTATGAAAATGAAAAGTAATGGGCAAAACAGATTGACACTTGAAGTAGAAAGAGCTTATTAAATATGAATTAGATACAGCTGCAACAAGTCCTTTGAGCAAGGGAGTAATAAAAAGCAATATTCTGAACAGAAAAAACCAATCTCATGGCATAGCCTGTTCATGCTGCCCTCTGTATACAGACAGTGTTTGCATGTTTGGAGGTACCAGCTTTTTGGTGAGGTACTTCATATCTGCAAATTCTACTACAAAAGCTGAATATAGTCCCCACTGCTCTTTCAAACATATTTCTAAAATATATATTTAGGCAGCTATTGCTGTCATTCAACTTGAATAAATATGAAATAATGATAGCAGAGATAAGTAAAACCAAATCATTCTCTGTACCAAAAGCAGGCTGGCAACAGCTGCATTTTAGCACAGCAGTAGCGTCCAGATTGCTCTCTGAAAACATCCCTTCAATTGATATTAAGTTGGTTTTAAATACTTATTGTATAAATGAAGTCCCTCACAATTTTTAGTGTAGTCATCCTCAGAATGCTGCTGTGAAGAAAGAATTACTTTTTTCTATTTCACAAGAGGCAAAAGACAGAGTGAGTTTCTCCAGGCACCACAGTGTTGAACTCCTGCATCCCAGAACCTACGCTAAATTCTAAGTATGCAAAATTTTTGGCAGAATCCATATGAGGGGCCCAGTCCTGCACCTAAATGCACCAAGGAGGAATCCTTAGTTCAAGCAAAACTCAAATAACTTCAGAAACGATCTGTGGCCCGCGTTAGGAAGAAAAAAACATCCTTTGTCAGATGAGCACTATTTTTCATTAATTCCACACTAGACGGCATTCTCTGCTAAAGTGATCTACTTTGCAAAAACAACTTTATGAGTCTCAAGCACATCTCCCATTGATTTCCCTGACAGATCTGGATGCTCAATACATCTGCAAATCAAACCTCCGCCTCAAATGGCAATGTGGGAAGGAAGGATACACAATTAGTGACCGCTTGGAGGAAGCTTGGTTCACAACACTCAGCAGCACTGATCAGGAACTCTGAGGCAAAGGCAGCATTACATTTAATTCTTTCCAGCACCTTAACCGTGACCTAATCTTTTTGCTCCTTGCAGTCCCTGCTTCATTTGCTGTACACCTTCCAATTTCTGCAACCAAAAGGACAGACGTACTCTGGACAAACAGCCTTCTACATCACCTCAATCCTCTGAGCTAAATGAGACACAATTGCTTTGGGGAAAATAGTAGGTGATCACATAATTAAAGATTGCATCATAATGCATATACACAAAAGAGGTTAATTAAAGTTGCCTGTGCATTTCTTAACTCCTAATTCCATTCTCTATAATCATGCTGACTCCATAACCATTGCCATTTCAGTTTACAGAGTACACGACAGCTGCAGTAAATTTCCATTCTTTATGTGAACCAGTCACTAAAGGAGAATAAGATGAACGTTTTGCCACTGGCCTTCGCAGACATTTGCTGACAGCAGAGTTATGCTGAGATTCAAGAATTATGAATTCCACTCCAGGTTCTGCAGGTGAGGGTTCCTTGCTGGAAAGACCTTTTAGCCCCATACCTCCTGAGTATTTCCCACTCACTGCCATCCCCTCCAGCCTGCCACTTGGCCAGTTAGGGTGCATAGACCAGCTCCAATCTCCTCACCTTTCCAAAATCTCATTCCAGCCAAGCTGCTGCCACTAACAACCATCACTACAGAGGAAGTAAGAAGAGAATGACAGGACTAAATCAGGTGGATTGAACAGGAATGGAAGAAGACGGGGCCGAAGGCACAGAGGGAAGATGCCTAAGTGAAGAAAGGGTAAAGAGAGCAGGTATTGAGAAAGAAAAGTTAAAAAGGAGAAGAAGGGGAGCTGAAATGGACAGGGCAGACAGCTGAAACACAGTTTGAGAGAGAGGAGAGAAGACACAAACTAAAGAAGGGGAAGAGGATACATCTTGGGATGCAATGAGAAATACGTGATTCGGAGGAAAACGGGATTGAGTTAACAGGTTTATGAGGAAATTCAGTGCCTTAAACTTCTGCTCCCACAACTTCATAAAGTTCTAAGTTAAAAAGAGAAAAAAAAGTAAGGCAAGTGAGGATACTGACATTGGCCTAACCCCAGAGCACAAATACGAGAAGATGAAAGCACACTGCAGCAAGAAAGAAGACTCAAGAAAAAGGGGTAAACAGCCAAAAGAATGGACATGGGAAAACAGCCAGTACTTCATGAGAGCCCAGGTATTGGTCAATAAAGAGACAACAGAGATTTTTTTAAAAAGCGAGGGGGGGAAAAAGAAAGTAAGTCTAGACTACATGACTACTTGAAAAATAATACAATATTGGTTCCATAATACCAGAGGAAGGCTAAGGCTTAGGCTGAAGAAGTTCTAAGGTATTTGCTCTATGCTTAGAGGAGAAACAGGAACACCGTGTTTTTGCAAAAAATACTTTTAGCAAAACAAATCAGGTGAGCACAAACCACGTAACCTGTATTTATGGTCACGGAACAGACTTGAAAATTTCCTCCCTTTTGTTGACCTCAAGCAGCAATACAACCCCACACACTGTATATTGTTCTCACTTGTTTACTAAGAAAACAGTGATTCATTGTTCTGATGTGGCAAATGTAGAGTGGTAACTGTAAGGCATATGAGACATGATTTTCAGAAGTAACTAATGACTCTGCAGGCTTAGCTTAGCTGGGGTGACCGATTTTCAGAGCACACTTGGAAAGACCGGCCTGCTTAAAGCGCTTTTCATGAATGTATCAAAAAAGGCGCAAATGCAAACTTCAAGAGTTACTATTGATAGTATTGTCCCTGGACTACCTCTTTAAAGTTTTCTTATTTAAAATTAGATCTTCCTATTTGAAACCATTTTCTTTTCAATCTCTCTCAATCCATCCCCAAAATGTGCCTAGTCCAATTCCCACAAATAAATACTGATTCTCATTATCATAACTCTCATTTGGATAACTCACTACTACACATTACCACACACTGACACATACAACACTGGTTTGACTCAAAGTTCTTATTATTAACCTTAATGACCAGAAAAACTAAATAGAAATAAAGTTTGTGCTATTTTCTACCAATTAAATAAGCAATGACCTGTAGTAAACCAGCACAACTATATCAAATGGAAATGTCTCATCTCTATGAAGATCAAATATGTTAAATAACAGCAGAAATCAATGTATTTTATCTTGTATCTACGTATGTTGATGCATACATACATCCTCATTCAGAACATACACATGTATGGATATGTGTGTAACATATGTATAACATAGGTATACATTATACACAGCTTTATATATATTATTGTATATCAACTTTATATAAGAAATATGAATACTATACCAGCCTCTATTAAACACGACCACCTTTCACAATGCACGTTTCCCATTGAAATACGTTAGAAGAACACTGAGTTTGGTAAGTCAAGTACTCAGAAAATGTCAAAATTACACTAGCTATACAACCTTGTATTGGTTCTCATTTCATATAGTCTTTTAATTGCGAAATCCATATTTTTTTTTCTACAGGATACTTGTCTTTTCCAGTGGCCAGGACTGACAATGTTCAGTGAACGAATAACTGTTCAATATCTCACTTCACTCTCATCATTCACTGTCTGCCCCACACCTTGTTTAAAATACACTATTTAAACTTCTCTGAACATGGAATTATTACTTTCTTCCAGAGCATTTTGTGGCACTCTTCACTATCATGTAAGAGTTTCCCAATTACACCTCCACACACCCTTCTGAGCTGAGGAGCTTTTGTTATTCTTATGTTACCATCGGCTCAAGTCAAGAGCGCCCATTACTTGTTTGCTCAGAGCGCCCAGGATTTCAGAGGGGCCAGGACCATTTGTTCTCCTTGACTTGGCTACAGCTGGGTGCATTCCAAACGTCCAGAAATGAGTCCCCAAGAGTCTTGGGCTGGAAATCAGAAATCAAGGAATCTGTCACCTTGAGTATGTTGTGTTGAAGGTACCTTCTCAACATCATAAAAAAAGGTTCTGATGGAGGCAGAAAGAAACTTTGGCTCTGCAGAAGGGCCCTAAAAGACTGCCCTTCCCTTTCCTGCAGGCCTCTAATTAATTTTTCAGCTTCTGTAATAAATGAAATAAGGTCCCATGGGTAATCTGGCTGCCTGAGCTACACAATCCTGAAAACCTTCACCCTGAAAACTCGGTCCCCATCTCCTGCCCTACAGCTGGTTTTCATGGCCTAGACAGAGTCTTCATTTTTGTCTAATTTCATGTTGCCATCTGGCGCCTTGCCATCTACTCAGGGCACCTCTCCTCTGCATGCCAGTGGGGTGGCTCCTCTTCCTCCTGTTTGCATTTCATCAGCAGGAGTTTGAGTTTAAAACAGAAAGTTTTGCTTTCCAATACTACAATCTGCATCAGTATGGGCCCTGATCCTCAGGGGAGCAACAGTAAAAGATGCTCTTGCTGTGCTGTGTCCATACAGACAATTTTTACTGACACTTACCAACTCTTCTGACCTTCGAGACTCTCTGACAATATTGTGCTATTAACACAACTTCAATCATTTTGAACAGATTTTTCAAGGGGATGGAACCTTCTGCCCATAAAGACATTTTTGACATGGATAAAACAATGCCTTATGCAACCTAACACAAAGAAACAGCTGAAGTAAAAGAAAATTTACCTTGAGGCAGAGAGCTGATGGGGAAAATTTCAGCTCAAACAATGAAATACTAAGAAAGTTGTAAAACCTTTGAAAATAGGAGCTCGTAATAAAAAATGTTAGGTAACTTTACAGTTGTTCCTGTGTGAATAGTTGCCTATAGTTGTCCCCTTTAATGCTGTTTGCTTTAAGAAAAACTAATTTAAAAAAAATCCAAAGTGAAATTTATACAAAAGTACACTTATCTAGGAAAAACTTAAATACAAAGTAATAAAAAATTGCTTACATATAATTATGTTACCATTAGACAAGTAAGACTTGTCTGCATACATGAATATATTTTGACGAAAAAAAGTGTCAGTTTGGGGAGAGAAATTGTTAAGAAAAAAAAAGTACAGCATGGATCCAAGACATTTAAGAGAATGAAATGAGATCTGTAAATCACCGTCTTCATTTTTTGATCGTATGATCCCATTTATGTAAAAAGCAGAATCTGCTCCTCAGGACCAGGCTCTGAAAGATGTGAATTAGTAAAGATTGAAGCCTTTCTCTGTATCATTATTTTTGAGTTACATTTACCTTCTCAGTTGCCAGTACAGTCTCTAACATGCAACATTCAGAATCACAAAACCCGCATTGCAAAGGTTTGCATAAAAATTAATTAGCTTTCATCTCCAGAGAAAATGCATCCTTCCAGGTCACCACAGAGGCCACTGGAGGTGCAACCATAGCTGCTTTGACACTGGAGCTCATTCCCCAGCTCCACTTTCCCATCTCACCAGCATAATCAACTTTGGTGATAAAAAGGAATTGTTCCATCAACTCTTTTACAAGACTGTCACAAGCAGCCTCATTCACAGCAACAACACTTATGAAGCAGCAAGTAGTTGACATCACAGGCTCAGGGAATGCATTTACATTAACTGAAAAAAGAGAAGTAATCAAAAATAGCATAAATTACTTCACTATCATTTAACAAGCAACTTTTGTTTTCCGTCCCATTAGAAACTTCAGTGCCAATCAAAGAAGGTGCTCCCAGACCTCTGCCTCCAGTAAAGATTAAGGCATCTTTCTGTTGGCCGTAACAACAGGAGAAACAGGCTTTAAAAGTGAACTAAGTGTACATGACACATCAGAGTAATTCAGCCTGGAAAAGAAATATTCTGCAAGGACATGCCCCCCACAAAAGCATATGCACATACAATAAATTTTAACTACGTAAACTGCCATACTGGTCAGTATTTCTTACATCATTCAGCTGCTTATTGCGGGCTGGGATGATCGTATTGGTTAGTTGCTTATTCCCTGCCTTTAAAGCTGCATCTCTTCTTGCTTGCTCAAGCAGAACTCTTGCTCGTTCTTTAAGTTCTTCCTGTCTTGACAACATTCGTTGCTTAAAAATAAAGAAATATAATTAACAGCAAGATGGCCTCAGGGTACTCAACGTTTATATAGCAGTTAATAGCCAGGAGCCTTCCTATATAATAAAGGTCAGGAGTCACATGGATTACAGCTTCATGAGGTGAAAGAGCATTCTATAGAAATGAAAAGATGATCAAAATGTAAAATTAAAAAAAGTCATAGGCCTTTATAATATAAATAAGAGTTTTCTCGCCTCCCCTTAAAACTTAATTTCTAGCAACATTTAACGGCTTTAAACTGCAGCTGTGGAAAAAAATAATTGGCTTCATGGAAGCTAGGTTAAATGTGCTATGTGTTTACTTATTTACTTTAATATGTATGCAAATACAGTGATTCATCGGCTACTTATATGGGTATCTCTCATTTATAACTTAAACAGAACACAGAGAGGCGGGGTAAAACACAAAAAAAACCTGAAAAGTTATCTGCTTCTACTTCATTTATGAACATCCACAAGCGTCCCTTCTTCATACACATGACTGATGATATCGCAGAGTAGAAATAACAGAATGAGGGCTTCTGCGTAGGCAACATGAGCAGCTACCATATATACATACTCCCAAATGCTGACTTCTTAGTCAAGGTCAACTGTGAAAACTCTGGGAAAATTTGTCTCTGGGCCTTTACAGGAGGTAGAGCTGGGACAGATGTTGCAGGTTTGCTCCTGCAACAACCATGTGGAAATTGAGATGGCTGACTCTAACCATCAGCTGGGGATTCAAGGTTAAGATTGAGGGTTGCATCTGAGATTTTCTTACCATGTGCAAATGCACAGGTGATTAACAACAGAAAACCATCTTTAAAGTCATCTCTTCCTTTTTCTTGGCTTACTACACCCTTACACATGAAAATCTTCATAAAGAAGACATCTTGTCTCCTCCTGCTCTATTAATCTGTATGGGCCAAACTGTTCATTTCTCATCCAGTACACAAAGCTGATGATGAAGAGAAGCTTAATGAGATGCCACTGATTAAAAGAAAAAAATTAGCTGGCTATGGAACTAATATTTGGTCACTATCTCCCATCTGTGGATTGTTTCTCTTGCAAAAAAATGAATCCTTATGGTGCTTACTCAGAAAAAGCATAAAAATATTTGAAGCAATCCATGCTACCATAAGGGTGGATATATTATCTTCTCGTCAGAGCTAATGCCACAAGACTGAAATAAGTCAGAAGTCAAGAAAGATCTTCACAAGGGTTAAGTTATAATCATGCTTTGGCATTTTTGTAAACAGGGCTGGTGGCATTTTTACATATTTTTGTGATGACACTATTTATTGATAGTACTCAGCATCTATGTAATATTCAACTTTCGTCCCCACAATAAATCTGCAAGGTTGGTGGGCATATCCTTCATATCTTTATAAAAAGGAAAATGATATTGTGGCTAAGTAAGATGCTCAAGGCCACTCAATGAACAGCATAACTTAATATTCTGGAGTTTCTGCCTCACCATTGTGGGCTATGTTCACAAAGCCATGCAGTTTCTTGAATAAGATTTGGAAATATGTTTGGTATACTTCAAGGTGTTCAAAACTTTACATTTTTTGAATATTGATCAATGAATTGATAAATCTTTTTCCAGTTTCTGCTTCAGTGTGCAACACTCAGAAGAAAGGTGACAAAAACCTTGAAGTCATCTTTGAGCTGATTGAGAATACAACGTTACTTCCTTTAATTGTAGAGAGGTTGGAAAGATTGACAGTAGGATAATTCCTAGAAATAAATTTTTAATGTAAGGGTTCTTTTTCAGCATTACCTACTTTCAGTCAAAGTGTTTACTACCCATCAAAAAAAAATACACCGCCCATCTTGCAATTTATACTGAAGATATGATGTAAATTACAAACACAGAGGAAAAACTTGAAGAGCATCTCCATCCTGATTCACGGGCATATCAAAAGTTTAAATTTCTTACCTGGGCTGTTTTTGCAGTTTGATCTGCATGATTTAAAGCCATTCTGGCATCATTGTCAGAATCAGATTCTGTTTGCCTCGGAGAAGCATGTGGTTTCTTTGCAAGATCTGTATCCTTATTATAGGAGTATCCAAGCTTAGAAGTAGGAGATAAACTCAACTTTGTAACAGGTGAACCAGGATCTGCTCTTGTGCTCTCTGTGGAGCTTATACATCCCAGTTTTTCTTGCTCTGAGAAACCAATGGTACTGTCTGAGCTCTGGTGTCTCTTCTTGTCGTTATCTTCGTAAGCAACTGTGGGAGACGCGTTCCCATTTTGATCACTGACATGTGCCAAGTCACTCAAGTCTAAAGTGTCAGCTAACAGCAATTTCTTCCTTCCCAGCGTGGGCTGCACTTGTGTTGTATCTGTGCTGCTACACTTCCCAACGTCTTCAGACGCAGAAGTCCTTCCAGAGCTCTGCTGGGATTTTTGTGGATCTGTGTCACTTCGAGTCCTGCGAGAAGAAGGGGAAGCTGTGCTTGGGCTTAAATGGTCATCGGGAGTCTGATGCTCACTCTCAGATTCACCAACACCACTGTCATTTACAAATACAGAGTCGTCCTGAGAAGCAAAGTCTGCCAAAGCACTGTCTGGCGGATGCAGCTCGGGCTCCCGGTTCAGGTCGTTTAGCTCTGCGTAGAATTTTTCCTGGTCGACAGAACTGTTGGTGTCTGTTTCATAGTTACCCACTTTATATGTGCTTTTACTACTGTTCTCCTCTATTTGAACCACGTTTAATTCTTGGCCACAGAAATGCGCCCTTATTTGATAGAGATAGGTCATAACAGTCAGTTTGTCAGGTATCGCTAATAAAACCATGTCAGAAGGTTCCAGCAATCGTGATATTCCTAAACTGGCAAACCCATCATACGCCTTTAAAAAACGGACAAAACAAAGATTACAATGCGCAGTTTCTTACATATCATAACATTTCAAGAATGCAAACAGAATTTTCAATCAAAATAAGCAAGCCTAAAACGTATCCAGTATTACAGGAACAGTATGGGTTCAACTCTATTACTTATTATTCTTTTGGCTTCATTACAGTAGTTACTATTTTTTGTTGCACAATCCAATCTGAACTCAATGATTTTTCCCAATGGCTTCTAGAAATCTCCCAGGGTATCTTCATAGCAATGCAAATTGAGAGAATGTGACCAGTAAAGGCACTTAAATTGCATTGTTTTAAATATTTTCAACATACCTCAATACCATGCTATATTAAAATCTCTGGTTACTCAAAATTATGCCACTTTCCTGAGTAAAAAGCTGTTCATGAAACTGCAATTTAAAAGTCATTCTGTTTGCACCAAGAAAAGCTACCAATATCTTAAATGGTTCTCACTCAAGTAGCAGGAAACAAGCAAATAAGAAAAGTGTAAGAGTTGGACGAGAAAAAAAGCAACTAAGGATGGCTTTTTAAGATAAGGAACAAAGATATAAGAAACACGACACTAATCCATCTTGGGCTTTATCACTGGTGATCAACCTTCTCCCTTCTACTGCTCATGTAATTGCAGTGATTTGTGTTGATGAAAAACTATGTCCAGATAGCCAAAAAGAACACTACCACAGATTACTTGATACAGGACATAAATCACATTAATCCAGCAAACAAATTTGTTTTAAAAACATCTGCTGATGCTAATTTTATAAGACAAAGAGAGTGAATTTCATTCTCACTTCCCTTTAATTTCAGAAGGCTAACCAGTGTGCAAGCCTCCCACTTTGTGAGGCCACATTGTCTTCTTTCTGCTAGCCCTTTAAGTGAGTGGGCTTGGTGCATCAGGTTTTTCTAGTTTTGAAGAATTAAAGCCGTTTCTCAATTTACAATTAATTATTACTATCCTGGATTAACCCTGGAAAACAATATTGTGTTTCAAGGAAGCCTTTAAAAAGGCCCCCTGTTAGCATAGATGCACTCAGTTAAAGCACTCGGACTTCTCCTCCCCCAGTATTTCTGCAGCTCCTTTTCACCCTCTTCTGAAGGGGTCTAATATTTTCACAGTTGTTCCTACACTATTTGAACAAAAATCGATGCTAAATTTAAGACAGGAATGAGAACTTGTCCTTTCGCAAGGAAACACCACCACACATCGCTGGCTTGAACTCTATCCTGGTTTTCTACTATTTCTTTAATTTATACAGTTTTAGAAGGATGGAAGAAAGAAAGCAAGCAGGAAAGAAGGAAAGAACAATTATGATTTTTTTATCCTCTTAGTTTTCATATTAGTAAAAGTTCAACAGCAAGTCTGGCCTGGCTGGCTCCCAGCAGACCCAGTTATATTACTTGCTCTGAGAAAAAGAGGTTCACTCATTCCCATTGCAATGTCATTCCCTACTCAAGGGTCAAACAGTTTTTATTTCAGCCCCTTTTCATATTCTGCTTCTGAGATCTGGAATTTATCTTCCTAAAATTTTGTATGCTTCCCCTCATGCTCAGGTATAAATTGCCAAAGCATTTTTGGTTTTTATATCTCTACAACAAATGATTCAGGGAGTTTATGTGGACACAGAAATTAGATATCTGAATAAGTTACTTTTAAGACCTTCTGGCTCTCCCTGTGTAAAATGACTTGGCTCCAAATCATTGCTGGTCTTTGTGAGGTATCATTTCTTGGGAAGGTTTACTACGAGAGATTGTTATGCCATTTATAAAAGCAGAGGTGTGTTTAGATACAGGAACAGCCGTAGAAAACGTGAACATCGTATTTGCTGATACAAAGCTCCAGATGGAGCAGAGTCGTGGGAAGATGATGGGTGGGAGGGAACCGAGAGAACTCGGATGGCATTTACCTGGTCTTGGGACACAGAGCTGGAGGAGCAGGATCAGACTGGGTATGGAGGAGAGGGAGACAAGAGAGGTGGAACCGAACAGACATGAGGAGCACAGAGAAAGGAGAGTTAAAGGAGAGCAGTGCAGGGATTTGGGTGGGCAGCCTAACCCACGGCAGGTTCCGGGAACAACGAACGCTCACACGCCAGCAGAAAACAGGCTGGGTGTGAAAGCATAGCAAGGCAGCTGTGCTGTCCTGTGGACCACAGGTAACACCAGGATTTGTTGTTTGATTAAGTGGGTCAGTGCTGATTCAGTGGCATAAATACCCTGTTACCCCACACTGAAGGTACTTGGAGTTACCATGTGAAGAACAAAAGGACATAAGGATGGGCTTAGCAGACCATGGCAGCCAAAGCCCATAGACATGACTTGACCTGAACCCTTTTATACTCTTAATTTCTTATTTATATGCTAATCAAACTAAATCCTAAGAATACCTCCCAGAGTTTGTAAAATGAAGGTAGGGACAGTGTTTCTGAGTTGTCAGGAAAGGCACCTGCTAGAACGGGTAACACTACAGCAGAAGGAATGAATTTGGAATGATGGATATTCTCGATACAGCTGCAATTGATTTTTACTTTCTGCTTGGTTCTTCTGGTGATGCTTGGGATTAAACACAATAGTTTCCTACTAATGCCAGATACTCATTTCCCATTCCCTCTCCTCATTCTGGATGATGCTTGTCTCCTCTTAAAGTACACTAGATACCTAGATTGGCACACAAATATTTTACAGTCTGGTTCTACACATAGCAATTGTATGTTCTGTACATGTTGCAATAGATTCTCCTTCACTGTAAGAAAAGCTGGGAGCTTCTTGATATTTCAGTATATTTATGTATGACTACTGTTTCTAACTAGTTTCTAACTAGTTTGTAACATGGTATTAAGAGAGTAAATTTTCCAAGTCAAATCATAATACTTTCTGTGAAACAGAGGCATGACTAAGCCTTGATTTTGCAAATGTATATGCATGGTTAACTATGCTCCTGAATGATCTTACCACGGTCAACAAGCAACTCCTACACACACAAATATGTGCTTATGATTTTGTAGAATCAAATAACAGAAGCACGCATGAACACCTGTTATAAAAATATGGCTGTCAGCTTAAAGGTAAGGAATTCTTTCCATTTTGACTCAATGCTATTCCTGTAATTCTGAATTCTTCTGTTTAAATGTATATTTTAAAAGGATCCCTTCCTTGTGAAATTGAATGCTTTGTTAAGACAATCGCTCTAGTTCAAATGTATTGAGGAATTTAGTACGAATGGTCAAAAACTGGAAAAAAAAAGCATAAAAATAATGAAAGCACCAAACATCCAGAAGATATATTACTATTTCCACACAATAATCCCTCAAATGAAACAAGCTTCTCTAAACAATAAAGTAATTAAAAACAGAAGTTCATTAGTAGAGCCATACTGTTGTGCCCTTCCACTTCTCGCCCTTTCATCCCCTCCAAGCTCCAGTGGAGTGTAGTTTAGTAGCTTACATTTCTAAAGTGCAGGACATGTAATTACCAATATGAAAAATTTCAATTCATGATAAAGGACTATACAGCCTGTACGCTGTAATTTTACCATATTTTTCATTATAATTTACTAATAATCCAATAGACACAGTAAATAAATTTAGTTGGTTAATGTTATTGGGAAGGCTATATGGATAGTTAGATATATATGACATTTAAGTAGAACCACAACTCTTTGGATTAGCTGCAAAGGTATCCCTGTATTCTTAATTTTCTCAAAGATAACCCTGGTTTCTCTTTTGTTGCTCACAGAAATTTGAACATGCAATGAGCACGATGCACCAAAAATGTATCTGAATTCTGACTGATGCTAATCTAATCCGGAGTAGGTTTTTTGTTTGTCTGTTAGTTTGTGGGGTTTTTGGTGTGCTTTTATTAATGAATTTATTTATTTATCTTAAAAGAGATATAATTATATTGTGGAAAATACAACACATACATAGACACACATATATGTATAGTCAGGATGCTAAGCCTATCTGCCTACCTCCTGATGAATTTTTTTTTTCTTTTTTAATTTACTGACAAGCTGATTGACAGATATCAATTGGGATCCATCAGCAGAAGCACCACAGGCAGTATTCCAACCATTTCCCGACTATGTAACACACTGATATATTGGCCAAGATCAGATGTCACAGGTAAATAGCCTTTTTTATTCAGCATCAGTGGCAGCACCAATTTGGCAAAAGACTAATGTGCGTTATAAAGAAATGCCAATGATGTGCTTTTAGTAACAGTGCATTTCAGTTTGTAATTATACACAGTAATTGCACTGAAATAGTTGTCTCTTAAGATTTCTTCTTTTTTATTAAAATATAAACAGGGTCACACACTTCTAAAAGATATACTCTTATGGGTTAATCTTCAATCTGTGGTCACAGTCACCTCTTACCTCCTTTCCTGGGAGGGGAAAAAAAAAAAAAAAAAAAGCGATGCTTCAGACAAAGAAAATTGCCCTTTTCATCCATAGATGTTATTTTAATTGGTTAGGAGGAATCATTGTCAAATGTGTTACATATCTGCATGGAATTTATAGGCAGCCATTGTTGCCAGTGCTGCATTCACTCTGACCAAGGGCACGTGGGGTTATCAGGCAGAACTGTGTGAGACCAGGAAATAAATCTGCAGGAAGCAACTGAGATACTCAATGTAGCTGACAGGTGAAGGCTTGCGAAGTGATGAAAGAAAAAAGCTGCACAATAACAACAACCATTACTTCTTCAGTCCTGGGAACTATATCCCGTTAGAGAGACGGGCTGAAGGGTTCACCATTCGCCATCACAGTTTCATAAAGAAAAGATGACTGACCGTACCGCTAACGTTTTTAATTAATAATCTATTCTTTCTTTTTTATAATCCGACTTAATTAGCCTGGACGGTCAAAGAAACTTGAAGTACAAAAACATATTGTCACAGAAAACACTGTGATGTCACAGATAATCCACTTAGGTCATCATAAGACCCTGTATTATTATGAAAAAGATATCATTGGCCAAATCACTCATTAGATAACAGCAGCTCAGAGATATTCTATTATTTCTAATACTTAAGTACTGTTTTAAAGACAAGTAACTCCCTGGCTAACACATAACTGTGCAGGCACACTAAAACATAACCCTAAACACAAATGAATTTTAATAAAGCGCTTTCAGAAATCCCACATATCTACAATCTTTAGTTATATTTGCTATATAACACTGCACCTAATTAATTTATTCAAAATATATTTTTATACCTTCATCCTAATTCGATTTAGTGTTTTTAAAGTGGTATTAAAAAAACCACAGCATTGAGAAAGCTGCTACTTAAAAACAATTTTCAGATGATCTTCAGGAACAATTTTTTTATCAGTGACTCACATGAAAATTATCATTTCTAACCAAGTCCCTAGGGCTCAACCAAAGTTTGTAATATGTCTAAAATAGTGAGCAGAAATAAAAAGTCTTCCGGTGATTCCCAAACTGAGTTCCTGTTATCTTCCAGATAATTTTTTTATGTCTTTTATACAAAGGTACAAAAAGACATTCAAAACAGCTGCCCAGCACAATGCTATAAACCATTTTGCTAATATTTTGATTTATTTAGAAACTGTTTTTTCAACAGTTTTTATCCTAAACTTTGTGTTGCAGAAAAATTTAGATTCTACATGCACCACTTCACTCAGCTGCACGATACAAAGGCATGTGTAAAATTTTATCTTTAAAAATACAAAAATCACCATCAAAGCAACATTGACCATGACCAATGCACAGTACTGTTAAAGCAACAGAAAGAGAAGCCTTGTGTATGACAAACCCAGAGCAGTTGCATTTTCCTTGTTTTTAATTATGGGGCTGATTAGAAAAATCAGGAGCGATCACAGAAGGCTGGCCAGCCTTTTCCTCTGCTTTCATACTTAATGTAGGCCATACAAATATTAAACTCTAATGCCAGCCCTGCACTTGTTGTGAATGTTAAAGACCTTGACAAACGAGAGTCAATAATGCATCCGATTTGAACTGCAGGAGGCCGAATACCTTCTGTGAGCCGCAGTTATGACCTTACAAAACAAGCGCACTTTCCCAAAATTAATAAAAACCTGCAGTGAAGCCAAAATTGAAGCTACGTCTTTTTTTTTTTTTTTTTTTTTTTCTCTCCTGGCAGTTCTTACCTTTTTGTTGTTCTCTTTAATATCTTGAGGATTCAGGGACTTGTAGTCACTGAGGGGGAAAATGGCACAGTGGGTATGTACAGTATTTGATAAAAGCAGCAGTTTTAAA
Organism: Caloenas nicobarica; assembly: GCF_036013445.1. NCBI lineage: Eukaryota > Metazoa > Chordata > Aves > Columbiformes > Columbidae > Caloenas > Caloenas nicobarica. Next base: position 111,572,453 of record NC_088247.1, on the reverse strand, counting down.
ACAAACTGAATCTAAAAATTTGACATAGAATAATATCATACAGTAACTAGCAATTTCACAGCAATTCAATCAACTAAACTAATAGTGTGGAAAATTAAAGGAATAAATAAATAAATAAATAAATAAACACCGATTTAATGTTTCACTGCCTGAAGCTTTCCATCTAAAAAAGAAGTTAAGGCAGGGACTAGAGGCCGGCCTTGACAACCAAATTTACCAGGAGGTAATCCGTCCTTGTCAGCGTATAAAGAGCTACAGGCTTATTCATCTTATCTCATTTCAACGCTGGCACAATTTTCATAATCATTTTGAAGTCAGTTCTTTGTATAAGATTAAGAAGAAGAAAAACGAATCGCAGAGAGAGGAGAAACAATTGTTTATGCAACAAGGGAGAGCAAAGAGGTCATAAAGTTTAAGCATTCATAAATCTGTTTTCTTAGAAAGAACGGTTCCCTGTTTGAAAGAAAAGGGTGAAAACAGTTCAACACCTGAAACAAACAGGGATTTGATTTTTACATAAACTTAAATGTTAGGTGCTTCTATGAGAGTTAGTTTATGCAGACAAAGAGTATACAACTTACATTAGGTCTGGTCTAAAGTGATGTAATATTGCACAAAAGGATAAACCGTTTCTCCACGATGTAGTAAAATTGGTGATTTTCACTCCTCTATAGTTTTTTGTAACTTCTTTGCACCACACAAGCAGTGACTGACTAGCATTTGGCTTTCTCCCCAAAACAGGACTTGGTATTGGGCTTGGCTGCAAAAAAGAAAAAAGAAAACAAAAAAGAGAAAAAGATAAAAGAATTTAATGGAAGATGAGAATTAACATTAATTGACCTAACTAGATGATCTGTATCCTTTGATGTGAGTTTAGGTCCTTCACAGCTGTCAGTTTACAATGACTGTAACTTGCAAAAGACACAAATCACAAGTTATTATCTCCAGTCGTTGCCCTTGGCAATGGTCTCCAAAGGATGCAGATATACAGGATTCCACATCTATACAGGAGAACAGGCCAAGAACTGCACCAGTGGAAACACTGTGCTTAAATACTTCAGCCATAGTCCTGTACAGCCTACGATACACACCCTTGAAAAGATTCCCCAAAATGCAGCCATGGAAAAACATCCCCACAAGCCCTTTTGCTTTTAATGAAGATAACACCATGACTGGACCATGAGCCAGGCACAGCTGGGGCAGAGTTTAGGACAACTTGAGATTTACTGTCGCGGCGTGGGGATCTAAGCAGCTGCATCGGCAACATATGATTAATGCGTTCATCTTGCAGAGGCGTGAAGTTTTCGGCTGTGCTCCTCCCGCTGAAGCGCATGATTGCATAAAGGTGATCGCAGCACGCTGTTTCTGAACAGCCACTTCCAACTACCCTCAAAGAGCCTCCTCGTCCAGGCTTTACTTCTACGTGGAAAGGGAATTTCGGCCATAAATCGTTATCAGAAGGTAGTTTCTAACAAGTATCATTAGCTAATAATGACCATTTCCCAAAATGGTACTTTGACACTTTTAGTAACATTTTTATTAGCACAAAACAAGTATTAAAATGGAATAAAATATTTCAGGCATTGGGCATTTGTCAGACCATCTGCTCTTTCTCAAATTCAGCAGAGAACTTACTGATTGCAGCTGATGTTTTCCAGAAATATGCACTCATTTCACCAGAAAAATATTGTCACTTTAAAAACTTCTTAGACGTAATTAAACAGACAGAATTTGACCAACATAAATCCAAAGTCTGAATTATAGGGAAAGAACTGAGCCCACATATTTTTTCAACATATGATTAAAAGCATATATACACAACAAACATGCTGTTTATGCACCTAATAGCTAGACAGTTCCCAAATGAAGGTAAAAATAGAGCAAGTAATTTACTATATCACAGCCACTTAAGTTTAACAAGTAAATCCTTTTGGCCATATTACCTATTTGTGAAAGACCAAGGATGCCCCCACTTGACTGAAGTATGGCAGTGCTGAGCAATTAGCTGCCAGCTACCAACTGATTTATGTTTTCACTGCTTCTGGGGAAGAAAAGGAACCAGGAAAGTAATTTTTCATTTACCATGACAGTCAGCCCTAAAAAGTTGTTTTATAAACACACACCTATCCATCATCAGGTAGAAGCACTGCCAGCTCAATTAGAAAGTGCAAAATGTACACCTTGCTGAGATTTTTTTAAATGCGGGATCACATGTACAAAATAACTTGTTCAAAAAGTGTTTTGGTTTTAAATCCTGCCAATGATTCAAACCAGTGTGAACAAACCCATTGACAAGACAAATATCTCTAACTACACTAAATTAGCATCTTAATGGAGATATACAGAACAGGGAAGAAAAAGCAGCAACAAATGATAAACTTTCTTCACCACGTATGTGATTTTAATCGCAGTCACAAATATTGCTCAGAAGCTGCCAGACAGTTATTCCAGATTCAGAGTGATGTAACTAAGATCAGGTTTTTCTTCTATGTCTTTTACAAATTGAACCAAAAGATAGTAACTAACCACGGACCCCAGATTTAAGGTACCACATTATTTAAAATCTATTCAAAATCTAAATTATATATATGGAATTAACACAGCTGTGAGAAAGTAATTAAAATAGCGCCATTAATAATTAAAATATCAAGATGTGGAGAAAATGATATTTTAACAAATTTTTAAAGCACAGAGCTACTTCTTTGAACCATTGAGCACTACTTACCCAATATATTAAATGTCAACTATAAAGTCTTAATACTTGTTGCTGAAATTCTCTACAGAAATGCTACATGTTCAAGTCACCACATAGATACTTTCTGGTTAACTCTGAAATGGCCTTAGGCAATATCACCATTCAAATGCCCTTATTACACATCTAACAAACTGAAAATGTAACTGATTTTAAAAGTAGGTTTTACGAAAGGACACCCAAAGCTATTAAATGAATAAATTTAGCAGAATTTTGCATTTTATTTACAAATTATAATTTTAAAAAATTCAGATAACAATCCCTTGAAAATCCGTACTTAAGATGAAACTTTTCTTTCCATGTTTGTTCTTGCATTTACTTTAGATTTTCTAAAAGTATTTTATCCAGAATACGCATGATTTAGCATGTGCATAACGTACGTACACTGTTTTCTCTTCTCTACCTGATAAACCAGAAATTATACACAGCTTTCTTTCCAGACTTTTTTGCATAAAGGTGAAGTTAATATTATGATAATGTTATGTTCCCATTCACCACCTGAGTCAAAGCTTTTGTTATTTAATCTATGATAAAAGCATTCAACTCAAGACACACTGGAGATATTTGAACAATGGCTGAATTGTGCATAAGCACTTGACATCCCTTCAGAAGGGTGAACAAAAGTTAGTTTTGATTTTTTTGTAAAACACCATTATGAAAAATATTTTCTTTTAATACCTGTGGGTTGGCACATATTAGTTACAGGTTCAGTGCAAATGCAGTTATTATACTACCAGGCACCTATTTCTAGCATATATTTGCTCTACGAGATTGGCGGGAACCTATCAAATGAAATGAAAATGTAATTAGCGTTTTCCAGTATAATTCTTTTAAGAACTGATCACGCAATTCTTCTAAACCACACGGCAGTCATGACTTGGCTTTTTGAGTTCAAAAGCCAACGTCCATGAGAACTTTTACGGAAATACTACTAAAAAGCATCAGTTACCCACAAGATTGCCAAATCTGCTTGCTGATCAACAGGTTACTGAACCTAATACAAGTGATTTGTATCCAGTCATGGATTAACTGCACGGCAAGTGCAGAGGTTCCAGAGCTTGTCCCTCACGTGCTGGCTCAGATCTAGATGCTGCATCATGTGGGTGGATTTATCAGCTGGAATCAGAACTAGCTGCAGGATATAGAATCACAGAATGGTCTGGGTTGGAAGTGACCTTAAAGATCACCCCACCATAGTTTCACAGTCAACAGAAGCACTGATGTCTTTTACTTTATTCTTCTTTTATATGTTCTGGAAGCTTAAGTTTCACAGTGCATGTATTTTTCCTCTTTGAAGATTAACTCATCAGACCATTCCTCTACATTAACAAAAGGACCACAGCTTTAACTATTAGGCTGCATCCCTATATTTCAAAACATGTAAATAATTGTCTTGCTGCTCTCAGGAACACAGCACCGGATGCACCGATGGTTTGCAAAGCAGAGGTTCAACTGCATCTCTGACACACATAGGCCAACATCCAGGAGAAGAAAATCAAGATGGGAACTGGTGATGGGAACACAGGGCTATGAACCAAGCCCTCGTACAAGACATAGGGAACAGCCAGAATAAATACTGTAGGGGCTCAGTCTGAGCAGCTCTCAGGGGCTTGTTGACAGGTTGCACAGGAGCAGAGGAGTTTAAAGAGAGCAAGAGGCAGCGTTGAAGGCTGGAAGAGAAAGATGCTGAAAGGAGGAACTGAAAAAAAAAGTACGTAACAGCTGTGGGAATCTGTCTGGAAAAACTTACATGGTTTGAGTTTTATATTCATGAACACAACTCTCCAAAGAGCAAATTAATTGAGAGAACAACCTAGGAGCAATAATTAACTGCAGAAGAAGCAGCTGAGATTGAGATGGGGCTGAAAGCCAAACAGGGAAGATGTACAAACAATCAACAAACAAGTTATGTTCCTCAAGTAGCAAGTACAGGCAATGGTCTCTTACTTATTTGACTGAGCAAAATCAAAGGGATTTTCCCTTACCCCTATCAAAGCTACAATGCTGTCTAAGGTCACTGAAAATGGTGACACCATTAAAATGCAAGATAAGGGAAATGAAAGTAACACACAACTAGGTGTGACAAAATGTGCAGCGTGCAGCTGGATGCAGAAAAAGTTTGGGAAAGAACTGAACAGAGTCGCGTTCTGAAAAATGTCATAAAGGTACAACAGAAACAAGAAACCTCAATACATTTCAGTCAGATAGTTTTATATCATCGAGATTATATTATAGAATTTTTTTTTAAACAACACAGGGCTCCACTTGTAGGAATTGCCTAGCTCAGGAGTATTCTAAATTGAATATGGTTCATTTAATAGAATTTATGCCCACGACAAGGTCTGTGCGTGTCCAACATGCATTCAATTTTGTTTATTCTGGGCATAAGTCAAAAGCTGATTTTTAACTATTAACAGGACTGAAATAGAATTTGGAAATCGAGTCTGCAATGATAGAATAAAACTGCTTTCTGTTTTATTCCAAAGATGCAAAACCCACTCTCATGGCCCAGCTGTGCTGAGATGTTCATTATTTAGATTAGTTATTTTTTAAGTAGCAGGTCACCATAACATTATGATGACTTCAGTGACACAACAAAATACAAATGGCATTGCTCTTTGCTTCTGGTAAGGAAAGTGCATGCATGCCTTAGAAAATATGCATTTGCTGGTGAGAATGTTAGGAGTTCTGCTATCCTGTTACTCTGATACACAAGCTTATCAGTTTGTGAGTATATTCTTCGACTTCGTTGCTCTCTATTTGCATGGTATATGCTCACACAAAAGGTCTCTAGTCCCTATCATCCCTAAAATTTAAGGAGTTCTGGAAACCCAGCTGCCTGGTATGACTTATAGATTGATTGAATTTGTTTTATATATATGATTAATAGCAAGTGTTTAGGTAACTTTCAGGCTTCTCCAGCATCAGACATCTTTAAACTTTGCCCTCCTCACTCTTCTGATCATGCCTATGGCTAATGTGGATATACAACAAATATAAACTTCTATCTTAGAAAGATTAATCATAAGCTTTTAATTGCTTATCATTTTATGGGTTTAACTTTGGCACAACCAAACCAGTCCACATTCAGTCACAACCTTGACATTTAGACATCTGCCTGAGCTGCCGCAATGCTCTCACCTTTGAACCTGGCAAGATTGGCAAGGTAAAGGAGGAAAGTGAAATCCCTGGGACATGCCTCAAGGTAGTTGTTGATCATATAGGTGCAATTATTTCATTCAGAAGGTTTTCGGTTGCTTGTTACATATTTTGGTGGCCATGGGACTGGAAAGAGTTTTTCCAAACTATGCCTGGGAAAAGAAAGGAAAGCAGCAAGAGGACGTGCATGCTATCTAAATGCCAGGATATGGAACAAACATAGCTTTCTAGATAACAAGAATAGTGGAGCCTCTTGATCTGGGAAGAAAAAGCAAGCAAGCGAAGCTGTCCGGGTATTCTGCTCTCCTCCTCTGCAGCTTTCCAAATCATGCCCGTTTGCAAAAGGCACTTGCTTGCAGCACTGCGCAGTGACATGCTGGGGAACGGAAGAATTCCCTGCAAGGTTTAATCCACCTTGCTTTGCCTCTCAAAATAACTGGGGGTGGGTAGTGCTTTCCATATGTTTTTGCTTTGTTGCTTGGAGATGGACAGACAGTGTGGTCTCATGTCATAAGCTGTATGATGCTGTGTTTGAATACTTTGGACCCAAGGAAGAACTGATGAAGATAACACCTGCCATCAAGAAGCACACAGAACACAAGACCCCATTACTGTATTCCCTCTCCTAGACAGCCACAGCTTCCTCCTGTTTGCTGCTCTCCCTCACTGACTCATGTCTGAACTTACCCAGTTTGTGCTGTACATGGCTGAGTCACATACACAATAGTTGTCCTTCAACACGCCATCACTTCTGATCCCAGCCTGTAAGCGTTAGCAGTTCCTTGTGCTTGACTTAGTTTCATCCACGTAACCTTTACTTGTCCCACCCCACAAACAAACATGGTGGTGTTTTTTATTCTAATCATCATCACTATCCATTTCTTCCCACACTGTGCTTATCTGTCTCACTGCTCAAGGCAAAAAGCTGTTGCTCACTATTTCTTATTATCCTTAACTTACAGCACATGGCACTGGGCTTCATTTAAGCAGTATGATATGACTTTCACATGATAGCCATCACAGAATATTAGCACTCTGCAATGCATGAATGAACTCACAATTGGTATTTTACAAATAGGGAAACAGTCTGAATTCAATAACTTGCCTAAACTGGTAAGTGAATCGACTACCACAAGAACTCAGAGATGATACCTAATGTAAGCCTGGGTATGCACTTCCACAGCAGCCCACCAAAGCTGCCACACTCCTCCTGGCTCCAGGGGCAGGTCAGAGTGCTCAGAATAACCAAAAATCAGCTTCCAGGCTTGGACAAGTTAAGATGAAGTCTAAGACGTGGCCACTCTGAGGACAGGAACACATTCATAGCCTCAAACACTGCTCTGGGTAGCTTGCTCAGCATCACACACCAGTTCTATGTCGTGAGCTCTGTGTGGGCTCTCTGTGGCAATCATCCATCAAAACGAAGAGACTGAGCTCCGTTAAACACCTTCCAACTCTTATGAAAAAATAAAATGGCAGCCCTGCAGACAGCTGCCTCTTCTATGACAGGTTCTGGTTACTTTTGCTCCAAGCACTGAGGAAGCGGTCCAGCAGAAAACCATGGTAGGTAGTCCTACAATTGAAATGTGCACATATATATAACCTACAGGCATACAGTGCACAAAGATGGGAGAGGTTACAGCAACAGAGGCTACCTTAAATCTGGGAATTCATAACTGCTAAGTACTTAATTTTGTAATTTTTGTAATTATCTGGTAGCCTCTTTTTGCCTTTTACTTTGTGTAGTAATGAAGTAACTTTTTCCTAGCATAGTCTTCTAGGGTTTTGGTTTGGTTTTCATTGCTGAGGATTAAAAGGATAAAAAACCCCAAGTATTCGGGAACTGAACTCTAAACCTTCAGAACCACAAGCCACAACACATCAACTACTGGACAATTTCCTCACTTGGGCAACAGGACAAGGAGCCTGTCTGCTCATGGGAATTAATTAAGAAGACAGACTGTTTATTTCAAGATGACTACCTCCCTTTGTGGATGTTCCTAATAGAGGATAACAGTACCGCTCAGGAGTGAGGGTAGCTACACCTCGCCAGGTTGAGAAGCCCTATTATTAGCTAATGTCAAAGCAAAGATTATGTTAATAAGCTGCTAAAGGAGAAACAAATCTGAGACAACATAATGAATTGGTTACTTATGTGCAAGTAATTTCACCTGATGGTCAGAACGGCCAAGAAAAAAAAGTCCTAGTGAGCTCCTTCTCAGATTCAACTATTGTAAAAGGATTGGCTGAGGCTCATCCAGCTTCTCTTCCCTGAGGTCGCATAATCTGTGCCTTGAATGACATGTTTTCAATTAAAATAAACAGGAAAAGGTATATAATTCATACCATTAAGCAGAAGCAAATGCTGAAGTCATTCTCTGATGATTACATGTATTTGTAATGTAACAGTATGAACAGGTCACATGCAGGGACGGGGTCTCATTTTTCTGCTTTCAGAAGATGGACAATTTCCTTGTGTCCCTTCTCCAGCTGCCCTGGTGGCATGTGGGCTGAAGCCTCTGCTCCTGTGCAATCTGTGCTGGAAGCCCAGATGAGCTACCAGGATGCTGCTGGTTCACAATCCCTGGCTTTCTGCCACGACGGGAATGTTCAGGGTTTTGGGCAGGTTGCCAGAATTAAGCAACTTAAACCACAGATGAGGAATAGCAATTTTCAAAGCTTTTAACTTTGTTAGATGTGAACTGAACTAGCAAAACGCACCTCCCTGGGCCCAAGGCTATCTCTGCCACATTTCAAAGGCCTGCAGCAAACAATGGAAGTGTTAGAGCTTGTCAGAAAAGGTCACAAGAATCTCTTCTAAAAGAAAGCACAAGGCAAACTAAAAATGAAAGTCACTGCCAATTCTCCCTAAAAACAGTGAACTCTTGTTGCATTTGGAGAAATTTCTTTTGACATTAGCCATTAAACAAATGCAAGTCATTCTGCCACTCTTGTGAACATTTCAACAGCCACTGTTTTTTCAGGCAACCTTTCGATGTTGTATCATTAAGGTGACATTGCCCTATAGAACATTATAGATACCTATTTTGTAAATCTACTGCATCATTTATATTAACGCACAGGCACAGGCAGATTTATGGAAGCATTTGTCTCTGAGAAATCTTTGTTTCAAATACTTGAGAACAGAACACAGATGCCCGATTTGTGCAGGTATTGTACTGACAAAGGAAAACAGTCTCTGTGTGTGGAGGGGCTTAGAGCACTTGGTATTTTTAAGCCTGGTATTGATGACACAGAGCCTGATGTGGTGCCTCTGAAGGCCAGAGTACACCTCTTAACTGAGAGTAGAAATAAAATAAACATATCTTACAATCCTGCATGAGGTGCTGGTGCCCATGAGCTTACATCAGGCATAAAGATGGCTGTTTTCAAGAAAGCTCCTTAGGATAGCTGTAGTTAAATGAGAATTTAATGGAAACAAGTAAGTTTCAGCCTTGATAAACTACCGCATTGGCAGCCCACTCTATGCAAACAATCATAAAATGGAGATTCGTAAAAATATTGCTTCACCGCCCAATGGTAAGGAGGAGCTATCCACAGATGATGGGGAGACATCCAAAATGCCTTAATGCCTTCCTTTTTTCTTCATCTGCCTTTATTCTACAAGTCAGGTGCAAGTCAGAGACTAGCATTACTAATATAAAACACAAAATGTCATATTTCAGCCAGGTGTGGAAACAGCTTAGATAAGCAAGATGTTTTCAGACCAGCTGAACACATTCAGTGTAATCCTAGGGTACTGGAAGAACCAATATGAAGCAACATCTGAAATTAATGGTCAGTTTGGAAACTTGAAGACATACGAAATACTAGAAGAGCAGAAAAAGACTACATGTGCTTCCAGTCTTTAAAAGTATAAAAAGAAGACAAATCAGAAGAATGCAGACTAGTTAATAAAAGAGAGGGGGAACAAATACCAAAGTTGTTTCTTAGCATGTGAAAGTTAAAAATGAGACAAGCAAACATTAATTTGTTATTGACAAATCATGACCACCAGTCCAAGATGCCCCTATAAGAGGCAGGCAGGGGAGGGGAGAAGCAGCAGATAACATATTATGATTGTAGTTAAGCTCTTTTTATTGTCTCTCAAATGCTCTCATAAGGAAGCATGGAAAATAGAGCCTTAATGAGACTAATGTAGCATAGGTGCAAAACAGGCTAGAAAACCATATCCAAGACTAATTTAAAATGATTCTTGGAATTATGCATTAAAAGGGGTTTTACAAGAGTATTTCTTAGGTTCAGCGTTGAAAGCCTGAATTAGGAAGGTAGATGATACACTAGACATGAAGCTGGGATGGACATCAAATGCACTAGAAGAACTCCAATATAAAGAAGATCTGAAGAAAATGGGATGAAATTCAATAGGTAGCAGTGCAACATAGGAAGGAGTAATCATTTACATAAATGCAAGATGAGGAAGAACTGGTTAGGTAACAGTTCTTCACAAAAGGATATGGGGGAAACAGTCTATTCAAGCTGAACATAAGTCAACAACATCAGGTTGTTGTGAAAAAGACAAACATCACACTGAGATGTACAGACAGGAATAAAGCTTGTATTTCCTCTCCCACTCCACTCGGCATCAACAAAGCCATGGCAGAAATTTTATGTTCAGTTTTGCATGACGCAGTGTAAGAGAGGAGAAAGAAGGATCAGGGGAAAAAGACAAACCACAAAGAAAGCTGGAGCAAATTTAAGTCATTTACGTTAAGAAAAAATATAAAGGAAAGGAACTTGGTAAGTCTTCAAGCAGGCAAAATTCTGAAAAAGAAAGAAAACCCTTTGGCCCTCATGCCCGTGTTTACCAAAATGAAGTCACATGCTTTAATTGCAACAGGTCAGACATTAGGAGGGGCAATCTATAAGACAGTATAATGAAGTACTCAGACTGCCTTGGAAAGCCATGGATGCTTCATTATTGGATGTTTTTAACAACAGGCTGAAGAAATCCTTCATTTTGTAAAGCTGAACTTGCCTTCAGGCAAGCAGAAGGACCAAGTGATCCTTTAAGATGTGTTTCAGACCTACCTTCTCTGTGTTTCTGAACTCCAGGTCCTACAGGGAAAGGACATGGCTGGCACAGGCAGAGCTCCCCTCGGCTCTCCGGCAGCAGAGAAACGAGTCCATGAACCCCGGCTTCCCACCGAGGACACCTCACACTGGCCTCCAGGCTCACATTACCCACCAAAAAAGATAGTTCCCGTTTTAAAAATTAAGCCTGGGTTTGGGGTCCCAGTATTATTTGTTTCATAAACAATGCACTGATTCACCTGTGTTAATCAGATTTCCTTGCAAAGCACAGCATATTTTGTTTTTCCTGGCACGTGGCTATCTGAATACACAGAAAGTACAGTAACCACTAACACAGCTCTCCAAATGAATAATTGTACAGAGAATGTATTTTATCTTTTAGTTGTTTAGGAGACTGGCTATTGAAGAAGTTTAACTCCACCACTCCAGCTGCTCCCCATGAACACTAGCAGAGAGGAAGGCGCTCTCCCATCTTGAAAATATAAGATACATTAGAAAGACTATTTCGGTTGCAAGGTAAGGGTTCAGGTCAAACACAGGACAACAGTTAGCAAAAGAAACCACCCTATTACAGTTGGGAGAAATTAGGTATTTAGGCAAATAGTAAGTCACAAGCAATACAGGTAACTGAATCAGCTGGATTCAGCTCAGTCACAGCAGAGATGTCACAGGCAGAGTGAAGTGGGTAACAAGTATCTGTGTAACTTCAGTGGCTTTTTCTCCCTTTTCTTTTCTTTTTAAAGAAAAAACATGGTGATAATGCTTGAAAAATTATTCTATACCATAAGCAGAATGCTTAGAATGCTTCACTCACAAACACCATTCGTAAACAACATACAAAACCAAAAAGCATTATTAAATAAATAAAGCAAGTGAAAAATTAAGGAATGGCAGACTCAAACATTCTTGGTTTAGTTGCCCAACAGAACAAGCATTATATGAGCAGGATGAAGGCAGACTGCTATCTTTACCTCATTGAATAGTACTTTATTCTGTGAAAATCCCTCATGGAATAACAGCCACTACTCAAAGATTCAATAGCTTAATGAACATAACAAGAGTGGTACAATCTGGAGCTTAATTTGCATGCAGTTTGAATATTTTTGCTTTATTAGTTTCATTTCAAAATAAAAATACACGTAAAAGTAACGGCAATTCAAGTGCCACTTAGCTTAACATATATTTTTCCAGGAATTCTCACACTATCCAAATTTGCTAATTGCTAGGACTTGGGAAGCAAAAAGAAGAAATACATGTTGAATGAAAATATCCTTTTTGTTTTATGATACATAATTAACACAAGCTTTTCTAGCTTCAACACTGGCAAATCTATCCCCTTGAAAAATACACGCATCATTTTCATGCTACAAATTAAATTTGGTGTGGCTACGCTTTTAGCACTCAACAAGTAAAAGCTTGTAAATGAAAAGCTGAAGCATAAAGGTATGGCAAGTCTCATTTAAGAAATCCAGATCTTCGGGAAAGAGGAATTCTCTCCTGCAGAAGTCAAAAAAAGCTGCTAATAATTAAATAATGCTTCTGATTAACACTTTACATTACCTGTTTATTTTGAAAGTCCTTATTTAAGCAGATTGTGATAGAAAACTAATCAAATCACTGTACTTCATTCCCATATGATGCCTGGCTAATAACCACACAACAGTTGGAGACTGTCAAAATATTTTACAGCTCAATTGTAATTACCATCCAAGTCTAAGCATGCAGTAATTGGGTGTTAGCCATGTTCTAGGGGTGTTACAGCAACACACAGCAGTCAGTTCTTCTGTGTTTCATTTTTTACACATGTAAAACTCCTGAATGATCCCCAGGATGTACTTCATAAAATTTTGAATGAAAGATTAGTATTTTGTCCAAGAGACAGCTTGCCTTTTTTTTTTTTTCCTAAATACAATATAGTAGTTATGTCAAAATTTTAAAAACTAGCTTAACATTTGGAATTACAGAATTTGTTCAGCAGCTTTTTTTTTCTGGTTTAAATTCCCTAAAATAAAAAAACCCCATATTGTCAGATAAATAAAAATTAAACACTTTAAGCAAAACATTACATGGAAAAGGTCGAGAGAGGTTTTCCTTCCCCTCTACTCTGCCCTGGTGAGACTGCATCTGGAATATTGTGTCCAGTTCTGGGTCCCTCAGTTCAAGAAGGACAAGGAACTGCTGGAGAGAGTCCAGCACAGGGCAACAAAGATGATGAAGGGAGTGGAGCATCTCCCTTATGAGGAAAGGCTGAGGGAGCTGGGTCTCTTTAGCTTGGAGAAGAGGAGACTGAGGGGAGACCTCGTTAATGTTTATAAATATATAAAGGGTGGGTGTCACAAGGATGGAGCCAGGCTATTCTCAGTGACAACCAACAGTAAGACAAGGGGTCATGGGTTCAAGCTGGAACACAAGAGGTTCCACTTAAATTTGAGAAGAAACTTCTCAGTGAGGGTGACAGAACACTGGAACAGGCTGCCCAGGGAGGTTGTGGAGTCTCCTTCTCTGGAGACATTCAAAACCCGCCTGGACGCCTTCCTGTGTAACCTCATCTGGGTGTTCCTGCTCCGGCAGGGGATTGGACTAGATGATCTCCAGAGGTCCCTTCCAATCCCTAACATTCTGTGATTCTGTGAAAATATTGTAATATTAAGGGCTTTGAGAAAAACTACCGATTTTGACTTCAAGGAACAAATTTTGCAGATCATAAATAGAGAAAATATTCCAAGCTGCTGAGAGAGGAAAAAAGTACTGCTACAATACAGTAACACGAGGAACTTGAAAGGGTTTCTTGCATGTAGTATTATATATGTAATGTGTGTAATGCTCATGAGTATTGTACAAAGATTACAGCCTGATAGGTTTTCCTGAACAGACAACTCTATAGGGGCTTCTGATTGTTTAGGATTGGTATTTGGAAGGCAATATTAGACACAGGGATTCATGATTCACTGGTCTTTCACTGTTATTCGAATCATTAATCCATACGTTAACTGTCCCTAACTCTACAGTGACAAGACAGATGACACCACTGGATCCCTAATACACTACTGTCCAATGGATCAAAATCCTTAAGAGATGTTCTGCCTTTGAGCCAACTGGTTACAAATAGAAGAAGCGTCACATTTTAAGTGTCCTTTGGACTTACTTTACATGGTTGGGTTAAATACAATTAAGCACTCTTGAAAGAAAGGCTCTCAGTTGGTCCCAAGGTGATGCAATGATAACATGCTGCTGGTGTGATCTCTTCATTATTCCAAATATTTGTCTGCAGATAGGACTTGGGAACACCTAGATGGAAAGACTGCACCAGAAGACTTCGGTCTTCCAACCAGTAGTACCAGTGCTATTAGAAGGAGCTGTGGGAGAAAGTATCGATTGCTCTCTTTTGGGTTGGGGGATGAGATGAGATTTATCAGAAAACCTCAAGGACCTATGGGGGGGAGGAATTTCAGCCAGCACAAACGCAGAAAACTCAGGCTCAAGTTCGTACGTCATCTTTAACAAGTCTGATCACATCCAGGTGTTGCAATGTGTAGAGCACTTATCTTTCACACATCTCAGTCTCCTGCAATACCTTTCACTGCACGAGCACCTCAGGATAGGTGGAGGAGGGAAAAGAAGGGAGCTTTCACCTCTATACAGGAATTTCCATGCTCTGGGAAGTGTAAATTATAGCATTACTACTAGTCTGGCAGTAAGTTTGCTAATAAATGTGTAGCAACATATCTAATTGCATAATGAGAGATTAAATGATTATGATAATCTTTGAAATGGGGAGAAAAGAGAAAGGAGAGGAGAGGAGGAGAGGAGGAGAGGAGGAGAGGAGGAGAGGAGGAGAGGAGGAGAGGAGGAGAGGAGGAGAGGAGGAGAGGAGGAGAGGAGGAGAGGAGGAGAGGAGGAGAGGAGGAGAGGAGGAGAGGAGGAGAGGGGAGCATGTAAGGGAGAACTCTGGTAACACAGCAAAGTAGCTGCAATTTCTGATCTTTGATAAATGTAGAAAAGTCAATATATTTCATACTTTGTCGATATCGCTCTAAATAAGCTTCCAGTAGAATGTACGAAGTTTGTTATAATATTGAGTATTAGTTCCAAGTTAGATAAGTGTCTAAAATTTTTTTTAAAGTGTAGGATCCATCCTCTCAAAAACAGGGGTTTTGCAGATTGCTAAACAACACTTCGCCACAGAAGCCTGGCCCAAGACCATGACTAGGAAACACAGTGACATCGCTTGACTAAGATCCACTTTACCTTTAAAGTTGCACAGGAGGGAAGTTCAAAGAGCAGTTTCACCTACAGTTCCAATAAAATTTACAAACTACTCAAACAGAAGAGTTAGTGGAAGAATGATGAGTTGATAAATATATAGTGTGCATGCTACTTTAGTCATAGTGCAGTTTCTCAATGAGTTACATTCACATAAGTTTTTTTTACCATATGTAAATACTTAGAAGTAATTTTGCAACAATTTTTATTATCTCCTATTCATAAAACCTTGGCAGTGTTAAGTGCTGCTACTGTTTCAGAGCTTTTCAATCCCTTCTGCGAGTTTGTGGGGGGAAGAGGAGGGACTCAGAGGAGGAATTTAGGTAGGCAAGATTGGTCTCCCAAGACCAGCTGAGAGAGACAGGTGGTTTAGAAGATTCTTCAGAGCAGAAGTCATATCTAGATGCTCCACACTGGCCTTAGGGGATGCTATCTCTGCCTACACATCATGGAAAATTCAAGAGATCTCTTATGTCCTAAATCAGACACAAGCAATACAGTTGTAACTGACTTCACTACAAAAAGAGGTCAAAAGGGACAAATAAGCATACTTATAGCAAAAAATATACTAAGATATTAGTTTATATATACATATATATACACACACACAAACGAAATATACACATACACACTGTGTCTTTATAGAAAGACATAAAAAAATAACTAAGGTCACTTGAAATAACAGAAACACATTCTGCCTGTTTTTTAAGTAAAAATGACTTTCATTATGCTGCAGAAGCATAAAATATGAGGCAGCTAATTGGGGTGGGGAAAAAAAGATGAACACAAAAATATAATATTATTTATAATTGTTTCAGATGGTATAACATGTTTGGGTACTTTTAAAGCTTTATTGGCTGAGTTGGATTTCAAAGATCTGTTTGCACTGAAGCAAGCCAGGAAACGTGACCCTTGCAAGGCTTCAAGATTCCAGTTCCTTGTCTCAGAGGTGTTGATGTAGTGAGGGAGAATGGAGATTTTGGCCGGCCCACCAAAGAAAAAGTGACTGTACTCCTACTTGCGGATTGCCCTTCAAAGATAAAGATGACAACTAAGGAACTAGAATCTGCTCTAACCTGCCCCAGTTCCTACTCAAGGAAATTTAGATAAAGCTTTCACTGCCCAGGAACTTAATTCAGGAGGAACTAAAGGACTTCAAGGTCTTGTTGCCTTCAGTGGACTCTGCATTAAGTCTTACAAATGTTAACGTGTCTAGCAGTCACCATCCAACTTTTATTTCAGACTAAATTTCTGAGGTTTTGCTGTTGTGAATTTGACAGCCTTTCACACAATTGTGCATGCACAATTGATGCCAGCAGTTATGTACATATTTGTGAGCTTAATGTCTGCCCCCACAGCAAGACCCCAGGGAAATAAAGGTTACTTTGTACAGCCACAGTGGGCATAAATCCCCCCAATTCAAACAGCAGAGTTAGATGCTCCTGGTGCTAGAGGCGCCAGGCATGCATATGAAGTTGTTCCTAGTCTCAAAATTAAAGGTCACAGCATATTCATTAAGGTAACAAAAATTACTAATGAAGTCTCCAGCACCTAGAGCTTCTTCAAGATATTCAATCCCAGATGACAACTTCTTTTTTTCTTTTTGGTTTTTTCTTTTTTAAAAAAATATCTGTTGAAAGACCCCTTTCTAGGGCATGGGATACGTGTTACAACTACCGAGTTTACGGTGGCATATCATGAGCTCATAGGTAACCCACAGCTCGCCTCATTGAGTTCTGCTCTAAAGGAATACAGGAAGAGGCAGGATAAGCTGTATTAGAAGATGTTTTACCATGCTACATCCTCTGAATCCAAATGATTTTTCTACAGAGGGACTGCCCTCTCAACAGTATAGCTCTTTTTAAAGTGTAATGTAGGCATTTAATCAGTTGGTGTTTAATCAAGCTTTCAAATATTACAGTTGAGCTTCTAATATATTAAACTCACCAATATTTTTCATAACATTTACGACATGATTTCCTTAATTACTTTAGTTTCTAGCTAGCTCCTTTAAAGCCCTTTCTCTGAGCTAAAGCACATGATTTCATTCACACTTTAAAAGCTTTTCCCATGCATGCTTTTCAAAGCTGATTTGTCTGAATTATACATATGAACTATATTTAAAATTTGTGCATTATTCATTACTACAAACTATGAAGTATCATTTAGGGATTAACACAACTATCTACTAAACTGCAAAATAGCTCTTGTCAATAATGAAACCAAATGAGTTTCAAAGAATTGGTTGTATTTTAAAAAAAGGTAACTGAATACTTCTATAAAGTACAAAAATATTCTCTAAATCTATCAAGAAAAAACATATGCGTGTTCTATTTTTTACTGAGATGAAAACCACTTCAGTTTATCTAACAGGCACATACAGTATAAAACTGCATAAGATAAAACAGAAAGAGTTCTTGCTCTAAATGTGTTTTAAACCTTTTTTTTTCCCCTTTCTAGAACAGCGCCTATGTAGAGTGCTTGTGCTGTAGCCATTTGAGATCCATCTATATGCTTGTACATAAGATAAAACCAATGTAAAAATATTAGCATGTTCTGGATTTTATATTCAAATGGCTAATTCTCCAGAGAAACAACATCTCCTTTTCCTCTCAATTCTATTTAGGTACTTCAAAATAACTCAGAAAAGTGAATCTAAACCCTCAGCTCATATAGTGATAGTCACAGAGAACAAAAAGTTATTTTGCAAGAGTAGAAAAAAAAAATTAAAAGGAGGCAGTGAGTCAAAAAACCATGCATGCAGCTTGACTTCAATAAAACCCAGGATCACTCACTTCCTTTGGGTTGTTTTAAATTTATTTTATTTTCTCTTATGTGGTTAAATTTTTAGGAAATTGTTGTATTTTCCCCCCTTTTTTTGTCACCACAGACACTTCCTTTAGGCAACCTTGCATCAACAATCCTCCCACGTTCAAAGTCGGCTACATCTGTTGCTCTTTCCCATTGTTGAAAATTCTTGCCTTAATCCTATTTGACTTTATTCATGCAAAGGTCATCCTGAATTCAACAAATGGAGGAGTGATAGCAGGCACACTGTTGAACATGGCTAAAAAATACTGTTGTAGAACATGCAGCTAGTGTGCCGGCACTATCGCACAAGTACTTGGTTCATTATGCAGCTTCTAGTCCTCATAGCTGTGTTGCAATATGAATTGGCAACATATTTTTTCTAGCAACGCAGGAATAAAGCAATTTCCTTCTAATAGGCTTGATTCTCTCTCCTTAAAAAGCTTTGCGCTTAACTCATATTTGCTAGTGAGCATGCATACAACATACATATACAATATGTTTCCCATGCCCTCGGGCTTAGCTTCTGACTTCTATGGCTTCCCTATTCTGTTTTTTACTTCTCAGTATATCTAGCTTCACAAATCTATTTAATTAACCAGTCCATCTAATATTAATGGGTATCAGTATTTTAAACAAATGAGGCAATATTCTGCCTAAAAGCACGGTAGAACAGCTAATACAAACGCCTCATTTTAGGGCCATCACTGTACTGTAGATTCACTCATAGAAGGTGTCTACTTTAGATGCATTTTTCTTCCCCAGCAACAACAACAATAATAACAAAAAAAAAGCATTCTGGCTCAGACCTGTGATTTATTCTTATGCTTAAGTATCTGACCCAAACCAAAGAGAGATTAGCAGGAACAGTGAGTGAATTAGTAAGCAAAGCGAAGTTAACTATCAGACTGATTTATGAAGGGAAGACAATTATTTTTGTAGTACATCCATAACTCATCATGACAGGAGCAAAGGAATATTTATTCATGCACGCTTCTTTCCAGCTCGAGGTGCTTGCCAACCACGATGAACCAAACCCACCCTTCAGGCAAGTGCAGAAACAGGATATTGTGAGTCTCGCTCCTTCATGGAGTGCTGAGGGACACAGACAGCAGGGAGAGCACCCAAGACTTTTCACTATCTAAACCAGCCCCACAATAAAGCTTGATGTAATAGCCAAAAAGTTAAATGTCACAATAACGTCAGCTTATTCACATTGCGTTCAGCTCCTCGTTAGGTGCAAGGGAACACTGGAAAGAATCAAGTTTTCAATGTAAAAGCTGTTGTACTCTGCTTGTGTGGCTCTTGTTAAGGAGCCTGATAATAAGGCATAAAACCTCTACAGAAAAAGGATAGGTTTTATCAGGTTTTTATTGCAAAGATTTTGAGGATTTTTGTTTTGATGGTAGTTTAGAAAAGGTCTTACAAGAGGAGAAGCATTCCTTCTTTCTTCTACCTTTTAAAGAGCAAAGCTTGAACTAAACAGGAGTAATGGTCTGTGAAGCCAAGCATGCGAATCAAAGCCCTCCACGTCCTTTGAAAAGGTTAACTTGAATGGCAAGAAGGCAGTTATCCTCTGGTACCTACGCCAGGAGCCCTGCGCCAGCTGCCTGCCTCCTCCTGGCTCCCTTCCCCCATAAGAGCAGAGGCAAATAACTTAAAGAAAATAAAATAAAAGGCCTTCATCACGGATAAGGATTTTCAGATTACATATCCCAGAAGCTAGGCCAGATCTCACTTGGAGCTAACCTAATGCGGTTGTTTTTCAAAGGCTTTGGCAGGCTGCGGCCGCCTCGCCTGACCGGCGGTGTCTGTACCTCATCCAGCTTGTCCTCTGAGAGACAAACTCCACAGTGTCACAAAAGTGCTGGCATTTAGGAAGAGCAGCGCTCCAGAAACTTCAATGCTCCTGGCAGCTCCTAACTTCTTCCTTGCATTGATACACCTTAGAGACATTTCAAGAACAGATTTCAGGCAAATAACTCTGGCACCGCCATGAGGAGAACATTTGCCTCCAGATCCTGCAGAAATGGGTGCAAGGAGATGTTTGTCCCAAAGGCAACAGAGAGCTCAGCTCACGCTCCCTGCTCGCCCTCCGGAGATCCCCTGCTTTCACTCTCCCCGCATCTCTCTCTTCTGGTCTCAAAGTATTCGATGCACTTCCTAAAGCAGGAAGCCACAAGCGCTGAAAAGGTAGCATGGGTATTCCTACCATCTCTGACCTCAACAGCCTTGAAGTGGTTCCCACATCAGGATATATGTCTCATTTGTTCAACCTTGCACTGGTTGGTAAGACAGACTGTTGGGCATGTTAGATTCATTTTCATTCAGGTTCCACCTGAATATGAGGAAAAACATCTTTACTTTGAAGGTGCCAGAGTACTGGAACATGCTGCCCAGAGAGGTTGTGGAGTCTCCTTCTCTGGAGACATTCAAACCCCACCTGGATGCAATTCTGTGTGATCTGCTCTGGTGAACCTGCTTTAACAGGTGGGTTGGACTGGATGATCTCCAGAGGTCACCGAATATCCCTTCCAACCCCAACCATTCTGTGATTCTGTGTGATTCTGTGAATTTTGGGATTGTCCTGTGCCGGGACAGGAGTTGGACTCAATGATCCTTGTGGGTCCCTTCCAACTCAGGACATTCTATGATTCAAGGAAATTCAAAGTTTTATATAAATAATCATAAATATTTACATGGGAAACACTGAGGGAATTCTGGTATCAGTGTCATTTTTAATTAAAATAAGAAAAAAGTATTTTTCATTACAGTTTACCTACATGCAATAGTCTTGATGTTTTAATGACATACAGTAACAATATTCCCCTTTACTTGACCACACGATATGCTCTATGCCTGTTGGCTTTTCCTTTTCTTCCCATACAATGGTGTGCAGTTTTAAACTTTCAAGATGAAATAAAGCATACAAAAATATCACCAGTACATATCTAAAGGGCATTTTTTTTTCCAGAAAAAGTGAAGTAATATTTTATTATGACAAATCTGAGTACAAATCTGTGATTTGTAAATGTAAGTTAAATATAAAATTATGAAAAGTGAGGCTTTGAATGTCCTAACACTAGTTAAATTACCAAACCCTAATTGCACAGACATTTTGCAGAAGTGCTAACTGGTGCAACCCAGAAGTGCTGCAAACTCTGACAATGTTTCCAACCGTTTCACTAGGAGCTACATTGCAACAATAATGCAGTAATACCTTAAAGAGCAATTATGAAAATGACAGGAGACAAGCATTTATCATCTTGCAAATTATGTACATTAATTTGCAATTAAAAATATTTTTCTAGGACAGCCCTGGAGACCTGTTATCTGCATCCCCACTACTGATAAGGATCCAAAGAAGAAATACTGAAAACACTTAACTAGCAGCACTTAAAGTTGCCAAATCAAGTGTTCAGAAGTTGGGGTATTACAAAATTACGGTTACATTTTCAGTGTGAATAAGTACCCTTTATATATTTGCATCATGATACAGTCTTTAAACTGCTTCTTCCCCTAGAGTTCTCCCTCATGGAGAGCAATCAACAAACAATCTCAGTGAATGGGACTACCCAGTATTCCCGTTTTTCCAAATTGTTAGTTGTTTGTCCTCATGGCTCTTCTGCTGCACACTCCCTGGACCGAACACAGTATCATTAATCTCATCAAAAGGCTTTTCTACATTTTTCATCTTCATGGTATTTTAATCTAGAAGATGAAACATTTCATCTTCCAGACATCCTTGTGAGGCAGCAGTCCATTTAACCGAAGAAAAAGTGAGGTCCCCAAAAACCCAACTCTAAATTATTGGAAGCTGTTGCTTTTGAGTCCTCAGTCTGAGCCACCTAACACCTGACCTTACAGAGAACTGCTGTTTTATGATACTTCATGTGCCACGAAGCACTCTTTCAGCTGCACAGCACTTGAGTCAAGCCAATAGCTCTGCTGATTTATCATGATTGTATCAAGCTAGGAACTTAAAAAAAACCCACCACAGTCCAAAATCTGGTTCAAGAGATTAGCTTAGCACTACATAATGAATTCACGACAGAGGAAAGGATAATATGCACTGCTCCTGGTCAGCATTTGGTTGCTTTATTGTCAGAGAAAAGTGGTGTCTTTCCTCTGGCCCTTCTCTCAAACAGCACACAACGCGGACTAGTTCCCTGTGCAACAATATAGACGGTGCTGCAAGAGTCATGAGCTCTGCAGAAAGACCTGCATGTGATGATGTGTTTCCATCTAGATAACACTGTCTCCTTGCTGCACGAGCTTGGAAAGGGGATAAGATGAGAAGTGAGGAGCTGAGGTTGGGAGGAGTTCAGGTCTGCCTCCAAACCTGTGCACAACTCCCGCTACAGGAACGTGGGGGTAAATTATTGGCTTATCTGGTTTTAAACCTCAAATTCTGAAGGAAGCATTTCTCTTAGAGGTAACAGCACATAAATCTTTTTGACAGCATTTTGACTGGTCTGTTGCTCGAAGACAGGAATAAAATATTTCAGTCAGAAGGGCAGAAAGCAGCAGACAGAACAAGGAAGGGCTTGGTTTCACCTATACTATCGATGTATAAAAATTGACTCCTGTTGACAACAATCATGAGAATAATACAAAGACAACAGACATCCCCCTCCTCCAATTTACATTCATAGAGCCGGAGAAGGAGGGAATCAAGGAAGGCTGCAAAGAAACAAAACCCAGTACATTATTAACAGACAACTGCTACACTAAAACGACACAGGCAAAACAAGCAATGTTCAGCTAAGAATGAATTTATCACTTTAGCAGCCTAAGGAGACCACTGGTAAGCAAAAAACAACTCATAAAAGCATGACTCTCAAACACATCCGTGCAGTATCTGGCATACTCCTGTGGATCCTCATGGAGAGTGAGAAATTGTCCCTTCTCATGGTCTCTTTTGTGACTGCTCATGGATACCTCATCTCATGTCACATACCACTTCTTGTACCAGTTTTCACAAAATCTCGTATTAAATAGGTAGAACAAAGCAGGAGTTCTCCATTTTGCTGAACAGCTTTGTCCATCAACACTCCTACTCTCTACCCATGTCTTCTATTCATGTGCAGTCATGCCTGCACGTTGAAGGGAGAAAGAGCTTTTGCAATATCTTCCCAACTTTTTTCTTTTCAATCATAGGTCTATTCTTTAGGTCATATAAACAAGAGACTGTAAATATTCAGAAACAATTAATCTCACCACCTTTAAATGCCTATTAATTAGTTTGCCAAGTCTGACTTACCTAAGTTCTTTTACAGCCAAGGGAGAGAACCAGACACCTCTAGCAATAAAGTATTGGAGGCAGTTGAATGACTCAATAGCAAAAGGGGATCCACTTTATCAAGGGCCAGTCCTGGGAACTCTTTCTCACATTAGCAGTCAATAATGCTGCTTACTGCTCCTGTGTATTACTGAAACACTAATTTTTCTCCACAATATGCACTTTGTTTGTTCTATTGTTTGTCCTGGTTTTGTTGCTACAGAGGGATGCAGTTATCTCCAGTCATCATGGTTCCAAGATAAAAAGCAGATTGAAAACCACCATGGAACAGAAGCTCATTTCACCCCAAAAGATGCAATTTTTAATTTTCTAAAAGACACTTTTAAAAAGCCCACACTTGCCACTGGGTTTCAAATCCTCAGACTGTACTAATTTTAAGATTCTCTGCCTTCAACATTTTTTTTGACAAATATGGCCTACAGATGTTAGATACTTTTATTTAAAAAATTAATAGTGTATACATATGCACATATGTGTGTGCATGTATGTAAAATGCTTTTCCCATTTACAGAGAAATTAGTGAACATTCTGGTCACCAATGAAACAGAACTATAAGAAACAGCACCTAGAAGTTGTAATAATTAGCTGATAGTTTACAACAATATACTACATCCCTACTTCCATCTGCATAAACAGTGGCCCCTTCATTAACACATCATTCAACTTGCACATAACCAGTAAAACCAGAGAATATAAGAGTTTAATTTCCTTATATTGACAGAGCAACTACATTTAATATGTAGGAACTTGGATGATTAAAGAATATTTTTAAAAATTATTCCGCTGCTAATTTGAACAGATGGTAAGTTAAACCATGAAAGACATTTAGAAGACTCACCTAAGGTTGCATTTTCGATTTTACCAGGCTGCTGCCTGGCAGCACTAGCCTAAGTACTGCTGGATTGTTAGAACCAGCAGCTGCTGCAAGCAGCGAAGACCCCAAACCAGCACATTGCTGAGACATTAAGGATATGCTTTCTAGCTGAGTGATGACTGTGCTGCCACTGAAAGGGCCTGTCGTGCTGTGTTCCTGTGTGTGTCAGTGTTTTGTTCCCATGTCAGTCTTGTGTTCCCAGTACTCACAGAACTCCCAGTCTGTGAGGCAAGGAATAGGGCAACACGAGAACTCAGGAAAGGGATCAAACGCAATGCAGTAAATCCGAACCCTGAAGCATGACTTAGTTGAGGCCAAGAGGAAGACATTCTATAGCCTACACCATCAGCAAAATGGAAAAATGCTACACTTGCATTTGGACGTAAAGAGAAAGTAAAGTTCACTCCTTACTCTAATACATATTCTAAAAAGGTGGTTTTATGTCCAAACACAGGTTAATAGTAAGGAACACAGAAAAAGTACATAGCTAATTAAGTTGACAAACACCATTTAAAACTCACGCAAGCAGTCATAAAAAATTGCTTAATTATTGTATAAAAAAGGCACTCTCTTATTATTTAATGCTTGAAAAGCTGCAAGTTTAACGAATTGTCTGTGCTTCAATATGATTATCTCACTATCTCTCTGTTCACATTATGTGTGTGCCTTGCCTTTTTTCCTCTATTAAAAGATAAAATGTCTTAGGGCTGTATGCAAAGCAGATTTTCTCAGAGTGCCTTTTTTTGCACAAGTTCATAACACTAGATATCTTAATATTCTGTCCACTACCTCCCAAGTCTTCCATGGGGTTTATGAACAATCTGTCTGCAAAGGAAGTGACAACGTTCTCATGCAAAGGAGCTGCACAACTCCTTTGCAGCTCATGTGAAGCTGGAAAGGAGCAAAATCATTGAAGAAGGTGTTCCAGAGAGCCAGAAAGTCCTTATGTGAATGGACAACTAAGACGCTTTTGATACCAAAAGACAATGAGTGATCTACATCTAGAGTTTAATGTAATTTCTCTATTTGATGTTTTAAGATGAGCTCTTCCTACCGTTCAGTCACATAAGGCTGATAATGCTGAGGTAAATATAAATGGAGAAAGTAAGAAATTGGAGACTACAGGATCTCTGAGGTTTTGGAGGGTTGTACCTAGTACTATATTGAATGTTACATTCCTCCCCTTCCACTAAACTCACCTGAGAGTTTTGTGCTTTATCTCTGTCTAAACATTTATTCTTATTATAGAATGAGAAGAGAAAAAAAAAAAAAGAAGAAACTACAAGTTTCTTTTCGTTCCCTTGAAAAGTATCTGAGAAGTTCTCTTCTTTCATAAGGAGGCAATTTGTACCTCCTTTGCAGTTTGAAGGATAAACTGTCTATCAGACAGAAATCTTTTTGAACAGCCTGAACATAAGTATTGCAGATACACAATGGATTACCAAGGATACTGGATGGAGATGGGTTATCACATGCCATGCAGAAAAAGGATTCTCTATTTCTTACTACATGTTTCCTATTAATATGTTTCATTAGAACTTCAACCAGCTAGCTTGCCTGGCATGAGAGAGCAGAACCAAAATGTTGTTATTTGCTTTGGACTATTATATGAATGTGTAGTCTCATTTTCTGCCAGTTTAAAAGGCTGTTGCAAGCTCTTGTCTACAAGCACTGATACCAATGCCTACGTTTTCATGATTATCAGCGTATTCTGGGTAATCCAGTAGGCAGCTGTGAGATGGAGATCTGTGAGCTACCAAATCCCAGGCTGACAACTAGTCAGTCTGCAGTAGCCAGTCTGTAAAGTGTGTGTCCAACAAACACAGGTTTCATGACCCTGAAGAATGGAGAAAGGATGTGAGACCAAGCTGGATTCACCAAACTTGTTGACTTTCAGTAGGTTAATGGTAACTGCAGTATCCATAAACTGCATGGATACATGAGCCTTGGCTGCAGTCTGGCAACAAAATGAGACTATCATGTAATAGGAAAAGCCTTTCTCGGAACGGTTTCCTGAAGGGAAGCGTAAATGCTGTCCTTCCAATGAATGAATGAACAATGCCAACCCAGTGCAGATGCTATTTTCTTTTAACAGCTCTGCAGTTGAGAGTGATGATCTGTTTCCTCTGTTCCCTAGTAAATAATTCTTCACCTCCCATGTACATGCACCAGCATTCCTGCCCCCTCATTCTGACAAAGGCAATAAAATCCATGATTGTGCAGAGGCACACAACTTCAGCTTCTCTACTACAGGACACAGCTGCCGACTCTGGAACTGATACCTGGATTGTATTTCCAATAAACTCAACATAACACTGCGAAGATAAGAGATGCTGAGACTGTTCAAGTTGGTATGTACATTTTTTAATTGGCTAAAGCAATAGTGGGCACTGATATGCACACTATCACAGAATGGTTAGGGTTGGAATGGACCTCAGGAGATCATCTAGTCCAACCCACCTGCTACAGCAGGTTCACCCAGAACAGATCACACAGGAATGTGTCTAGGCAGGTCTTGAACGTCTCCAGAGAAGGAGACTCCACAACCTCTCTGGGCAGCCTTTTCCAGTGCTCTGCCACCCTCAAAGTAAAGAAGTTTCTCCTTATGTTTAGACGGAACCTCCTGTGTTTCAGTCTGTGCCCAATACCCCTCATCCTGTCATTGGCCACCACTGGAAAGAGTCTGGGCCCATCCTCTTGACATCCACCCTTGAGATATTTGTAAGCATAAATAAGGTCCCATCTCAGCCTTCTTTTCTCCAGGCTGAACAGACCCAGCTCTCTCAGTCTCTCCTCATAAGAAAGATGCTCTGGGCCCCTAATAATCTTTGTAGCCCTCCACTGGACTCTCTCCAGTAATTCCTTGTCCTTCTTAAGCTGGGGAGCCCAGAACTGAACACTGTACTCCAGGTGCAGCCTCATCAGGGCAGAGCAGAGGGGGAGGAGAACCTCCCTTCACCTGCTGGTCACACTCTTCCTAACACACCCCAGGTACCATTTGCCTTCTTGGCCACAAGGGCACATCATTGACTCATGGTCAACCTGTTGTTGACCAGAACTATCCACTGGTACCACTTTTTGAGTCTGGACTTCCTTGTTCAATTTTTTTCCACAAAGTCAAACAAGTGGAAGAAATTTAAAGTCTCCATCACCTCTGACAAAGGCAGAACCTTATTATCCAAACCATGTCAAGAACAGTAACACATGTATGATGGTAACAAGCCCAGCAAGGCTTCTGTTGGACTTGACAGCATTGTAGCAGGTTGATAACTGAAGACCTTACCTACAGCTTTGCCAGGCTCACCTAAATATAGCCAGCACACCACAGTCTTCAAGCCATTTGAGACGATTAAATGTGGGATAATTCCAGGCTTTCAGACTTCATATTTTTAAGCTCTCTCTGATGACTCAGGTTAGTTTAGAGGAGGCATGGAAGGAAGACAGGAGAGAATTAAGATAATCCTTTAGGAAGTTCAAGTAGGTAATAATATTTGGAAACAAAACTTCCTCCCAACCCAGATACGGCAATTACTGAGGTAGTACTATGGGGCCAAGACCCAGCTGGACCTTTATGGAGAGCTAGACCCCGCTTTATTTCTGACAGATAACTGCCCTTTCCTTACCAACACAGATGACATGAGGATCTCTGAGTGATCAGAAGAGCCTGCTCAAAGGGAAGACATTAAAGAGGCTTGGAAAGGGCTTGCTACTCCAGTTAACTGATTGCTCAGGGAAGCAGCACAAGGCAAACATTTGAAAAAGATCAGATGAATATCGCAGATATTCAGAAACTGTCTAGATGCGGTCCTGGGTTACTGGCCTTGCTTAAGCAGGGGGGGTTGGACCAGATGACCTCTACAATTCCCTTAATGCCTATTTATTAGTCTCATGTTCTGTTTTCACTGATTGTTGAGTTCCTGAACAAGTTTCACCCTGGAGTACCCTCTTTAACCTGGGAATATCAGGCCCGACGCTGATACCAGCAGATCAGAAGATATCTTCTACAATTTTCTGCCTAATTTTACATGAAATTTTTACATAGAATTATCTTGTACAGCATACAACTCTCAACAAAAGAACTAGAGGAACTTTGATTTTTATGGTGTCAGGAGTAATAGAGGTAATTAATTGTGGATATGATTCCAGGAAAATCTAGAAATAGTATTCAGCTGTTAAAAGACCATACAACTCCCTTGAAAGAAAGGCTTTTGCAATTCATATAGATGCATTAGCTTAAGTCTGTTCTCAAACAAGACATGCCAAAGACTGATGACTGCTAAAATTCATTGTTTTATTCTCTTTCATTACTGCAGAGGCTGCTTTTATAAATTAAGAAAACATATATACATTAAAAAAAAAAATCATGCGTGGGAAGTCAAACATCCCTCAGCTGAGAAACACCTTTCACCATTACTTGGGTAATAGCAGAATGTTGGATTCAGACTATGATGTTTCAACAGCAAATGCAATTGCACTTCTGTGGAAGAGTTCCTATACCCACTAGGTAAATGCTGGAAGGCTCATTGCAGCTGAACACTGAATAAAGCAATTTTGGTGCCCAGTCATACTCTAGAGATTTGATTTTTGAGTGTATACTTAGGAAAATACCACCCTTTCTTGCTCTACTTTTAAATTGGTATTTAAATTCCTAGGGACTTCACTACTGTTTTCAACATGTGTTTGTTTTGTTTTTAATAGAGTAACAAAATTTCAGGTATTTGGAAGCTGTCTTTTGAGTAGAAATCTGTCATGTGTCAAATAATCTTTCAGGAGCAATTTCCACCTGCTAAACTTGCTGTTATAGATGTTAATAACAGCAACGTCGTTTTTGTGTCAACAAACGTGATGAACGCCATTAGCATGTGAAGGAAAAATGAGCTCCAAACACTCTGTCAAAGATTTGCAGAAACATTTTTGGAGTCTTCTCCCTTAAACTCAAAAGTTCTAATATTAATGCTGTGTTTGTGTAGTCTAAAGATTAGCATTTCTGCTCCACAGTAATTTCCTATGAAGGCAACCAAGCCAGGGAATTGAACCTGTCGGGACACTTATGTTCTGGTCAGAGTTGTAGCAGAGGTTTTTTGTGCACAGCAAAATTGGACAAAACACTGAATAAGATATGTTATTTAACTTGCCTTTACCTAAGCTTACCTCCACGGGACTATTCCACGTACATAAGGGTATGTGCTAAGTTTGTGTTTGTGTAGTGCCTATGCCTTTTGATTGAAGTTTTTTCAGAGTTGCCAAACATTGTCACTATTATTGAGTAATAAACAAACTATTTGTGCCAACAGTCCAAGTCCTACCTGGGCCTTATTTTGTATTGTGGTGTGAGGAAATGGTTTATTTTTCTTTTCTTTTCTTTTAGATACCAGTACTTTTCTGAATTTCAAAAAGCATTCCAAGTAAAGTGCTTTTGATCTAACGTTATTAGATTGCCTTAGAGTAAAACAATTCAAGCACAGAAAAAAAGACTGTGCTTACAGAAAGCTTTCTGAATTGCAAGTGACCGTACAATATTTTAACACACCCAGTCAGCGAAACTTTCCACTCTAGCTGTAATACAACAAACCAGGACACTGCGTCTGTGTGGGAATATAATGGAAGGAGAACTGTAAATACATTCAAGCAAATGCAGCTGAGGTGTAGAAAAACACATATATTACACTAATTGTTGTTGTTTAGCCTTCTGTGCTTCAAAAGTAGAACCTCTGTGTTTAGGTAACATAGGCCTGTGAAAGTCTTAAAGGCGCCTTAGCGAACATCTTTGAAATTCCTGCTGTACTGCAGGCAAAGATCAAAGTGGCATGGTAAACCGTGCCTGCATCAACCCTTGAAGTACAGGCAAAAGCAGCAGGCTCGTAGATCATCTAGCAAGGACTGAGCTCTGCAGTGCCTGCATTCCTGCTTGTGTACCTCTGGCCAGGTGCTCAGGCACTTTTTCAGAGATCTCCTGGTTAACGAGATAACAAAACCAGATTTACTCTTTGCATTTCGTCCGTGGTTTGTGGTTGTTCCTGCAACCTGCCTGTGTTGGTTCACACCATCTGTTTGGAGCCTTCCCTAACAGTCTCATATCCTTCAAAATCCTGTAAAAAAATTAAAGCTTTCTGTACCAGAGAGGGTCAGCATAGAACTCCATTTTCCCCCGTGGCCCTAATGAATATCAAAATTTCAGTACTTGGACCTTTGCTGATCTCAGCTGTGGCTCAGCATCAGTGGTAGAGAGGTGGGCTGCAAGCAGGAGACACCGAAATGTGCACAAATTCCTGCATAAGAGCAGGAACTACCTGTGTTCATAACGGCACAGTCTCCTCAGCAAGTTCAATCCTGCATCTTTTCTTAATCAATTCCAGCTTTCAGACAATCTAAAACTTAGTCTGGGGTAGACAAAAACTACAATAATCAAACCCAGTAGTAATATGTTATTTCAGTACAACAAAGACATTAAATAAAGCAGAAAGACTTATTTCCTTGGATGCAGACCTGTTAAAAAACCTCTCAAACAATGAGCAATGGGGGCACAACCTCCATCAAGCAACCTGATAAAATCTCCTCCATATATGTCTCTTCCTTGCCTGGCAGTACCAGAACACTTTACTTTGGCCGCTTAGCTTTGACCTGAGGGCCAGACTCCACCAGAAATCAAATATTTTGCAGTATTTTTCATACAGAAACTCCAGCAAATGGGATCAAACCCCATCTCAGAGCATTATAAAACTGCTATGCTTTGATTTCATATTTCCCTGGTTGTGGTTTTGCATATTAAGAATAACGTGTGAATTGTGCTTGTGGCCTTACTACGTTGTTTTGTTTTGCTATGAACAGACAGAGATTAGATTTCTGGTTTCATACTCTTTATCCTGACTGAGTGGTAAAATGACAGCAAGATCAGAGCCTGAGGGGACAAGGACATGTCAGCAATCTGGCTGAGTAATTAAGCAATGAAATGATAGGTATGAGAAGTAGTTTCATTCAATTCTTTAAGTTCAGCAGTTCCAATACAAGGCAAAACAGATGATAATATGCATAAATTGGGCAAGATGTGCTGGAGGGGAAGCCTTTTGTCCTCATCTTCCTACCCTTCAAAACAAGCAATCGGCACACATCAAATTCATTTTTAAGAAGGGCCCATTAACATACACTATTAAGTGCTTATTTTGTTTAACAAAGCACAAGTGGTGCTAACTGCTGAATCACTGGAGTTGAGATTCACACCGACAGAAATCAGCCCTTGCAATCCTAAAATACCTGTGCCTCACATTGCCCTCTTCAACCAAAGTTAACTCATATTTTCCCTTGACAAACACAGATGTATGCTTAGTCTGGACATTCCTAATAAACAGTTAATCTGATTTAAAGCAGACTGTCTTTTTTTTTTTTTAATTAATTCAACATACCTATAGAATTAGACATATATAAATCCCAACATAAATGAACAGTGTCCAATACTAAGCTCTTAAAACCCAGATTTATGACACAAATGTGGAGACAGACTCTTCAACAGGGGCAAGGCTTAACAGCATTACAATAGATCAAGATAAAGTATTGTTCAACACGATTTTCTTCCTTGTTGATGGCATATCCAGCTGTCCTGTAACATTTGTTACTAGAAGACTCTTTTCTTTGAAACTGCAGTTGCTGTTACTGTTGTCAGTAAATCCTTAAAGAAAAAATACAAGCTCCTACTGCTGCTCTCTCCCTATGAACCAGCGAGTGAATAGAGATGAGCCAACACCTTATTAAGTATAAGGAAAGCTTTTAAGATGGCCTGCAGAAATAAATAGGATGTCTACAATACACATAAAGGTACTGTTAATAACAAAGATGAAATTTTGGTGTGAAAAACCTACCTTAGGAGAAGAAGAAAGCTCCCTCGATGTAGGAACAGCTGACATGTTCTCACTCATGCCTGTCTCTGTCTTTGGCAAGAGGTTTGGTGGTTCAGGAGCCTTTCTTTTCATCTTCTTTTCTGGTTCTTGCAGTGGAGCAACTTTAATTAGAGCAGGGCTTGATTTTGGTTCATAAAACGGATTTGATCTAATTAAAAGAAGAGAAACATATTTCTTTGCTGTCTCCATGGAATTAAAACTGAAAATAAGATCTGTTTACAGAAGCCAATGACTAAAATGTTTCTAGTATTCCACATAAGAATATGTTTTGCCTTTACATGCTTTTAGGTACTATTTTTTCATATGATTGAAAAGTGAGTGACAACAGTTAGAACTGCATTAGGTCAGAATTTCCATACATTTTATAAAGTCCTGTAAATTATTGAAATATTATCAACTGCATAAAGCTAACGCTTCGATTATACTTAGATATCTACCAGAGAGTGATCTGATATACAGACAAGCTCAATACCAACAAATTCGAGTGAAATTGCTGTTCTAATGAACAGAATTAAGAATGCTTCACTAGAACCAAATTAAGAATCACACCACTTTCACATTCACGCTTCAGCACACTTTGAGAGGCCTCACTCTTGGCTGTCCAAGTCTGAAAATTTCAGACTTCATGGGGATACAATCCACATCGAGTGTATTTTAAACTCTGCAGCACACAGACACCACACCATTTGAAGAGCACTCTTTGGATAATAGTATAAGAAAACCACAGTTGACTTGTGTACACCTCTCTATAGACACTAGTAGCCATCATCTGCCTATTTTGACAGCGCTTTCTATAACTGAACCTCATTTAAGAAACACACTAGACATCTCCCACCGAGTGGATGCAGTCCAAATAATTCTTCTTCTCAACTCTGGCATTCATGTTCCAACTCTGCATTTGTTCCACCCTAAGTAAACACTTCCACAGCATTTCCAAATTTTATCTGTTAGCTTGATACATGAAATAATAATTAATACATCAAATAATGGCTTCTACTACACACTTAGAAGAGTCAGCAATTTTGTATCCTGCTAAGGACACACATGGGAACCTTCTTTGCACTTCATTAATAACATTCGCTTTTCACATTTTACAATCTAAAACTGGATGGTTAATTACAAAACTCATATGCTAGTTAATTCCCTTCTAGTCCACACTTCCCCTGCAAAATAGATTTATCATGTATCTCAAACTACATTTATGTAACTAAGTCTCTGCAATTCCCAAAGATCTGTCTGCATACAGCTATAGAGTAATGACAACAAATAACCTCAGTCCCTTTGAATGCAACTCTAGATGGAAACAATAGTGCATACAGCACTAGACAAGAGCCTACCTAGCTAGATCCATTTACAAATTTCCTCTCAGGATAAGAGTTGTGAGCTGGTACACACTGTTTTAAAGGAACTACAACAGCAAAATTTGGGCACAAGTGAAAAACCAACTATGCATCCAGTTTCCTTTTACACAACACCAAATTTCTTTCAGTTTTGTGTACTTTTAGTACAAAAATATGTCTTTTAGTCTCATGGACTGGTTTTAGGATTTATTTTAATGCAGTTTACCATCACCCTCTTTTCACTGAAAAAAACCAAGCAATTAGTAATCTACACTACAGAAAATAATTCTGCTTCTGAGAGACAAAGTTTACTGAAGCATGTAAGTGAAGACCAGGCATAAAACCTCCAGACCTTTCTGAGAATCTGCTGCTGCTTGTTATACAGATCTAAATCCAGATACTGAAGCGAAAGATTAACACTAAAATAACTCATCTGCTGACTGAAGGAAACTTTCAGGTTCACCATCAAGCACAAAGCCACCAGTGCAATTAAAACTGGAGGTAACATCAAAATAATGAGTTAAATAGAAAAGGATGGGTGTTTTCCATGGGAGACCAGAGAAAAAGGAGAGTATTCAGGCTAGAGTGGAGAATGCACCTAGCTGTCAGTAGCTTTAATTTAGCTGATAGCCCAGTTCAGCTGTCTTCAGACACTGGAAAGTTCAAAGGGAGGTGAAAATGAGGATAAAAGACATAAAGGCTGAAGAACAATGCATTCTACAGGAGAGGACAAGGTTTTTTTAGTTCAACAAGTTAGCCTTCTGAACAGCCAACAGACGCAGCATGTTTGGCTGGAAGGTAATTTACCTCTGTGAACTTCGAATCAGAAGGGTGCATTTTTAAGGTGTTAAAAATGAATTTGGTGGAGAGAAAAAAAACCACACACGAAACAAAACCCAACACCTTATCGATGAGAGTAAAAAAGTTTGGAAGAACCACCTTTTGAATTTTTATGCTTGAGAATTGTCTGTGCTGCATGTATGACCTTGAAGAATTGTACGCTACTGCATGGACCAGAAGGAAGTGCTATAAGGAGACAAGCGACTGCCTTTTTTTTCCCTAGAGAAGAACTTGCTTGAATCCAGACTAAACCTTCACATCTTGGTGACAGTATGGGCAGAACACACACATGCTGCTTTCCACCTTCCGCTCTGCCCCACTTTTGTCTTACAAATATTGAAAAAGATTTTTAAAAAAATAAGTTTAATACAGAAAACCCAAAATCATGTTTGATTTAAGAGTCTATAAATTTTGAAGTCATGGGGGTCTGATATATGCAGAGGTTTCCACAAGAAATTAGACATGGGAAAAGTCTGGCAGCAAAAGCACTTTTCTCTGAAGTCATCTCCAATACTTTTTGCTTCTGTGAAGTTAATTGATCCACACAATATGATTTTTGCCTAAAGAGATACTAGACTGTCCACTACAAAATTAAAAAATCCCATTGCTGACAAACTACCTGGCATTAGGCCGTCACTGTCAGTGTGGGGGCTTGTGGCTTCTTGTGCAACAGACAGCTCAATAGCCTTTCCAATTAGACAGCATTATTCTAAGCCATGCAATGATTAACAAGATAAGAAGCCAGAGAGCCAAATAATATCTGAAAGCAAGTTTTATTCTGACCAATTTAAAAATTATTTCAATCAGCATTACTGGTTAACTGAAAAAAAAAAAATCAACGTTTTATCGAGGAGGAAAAACAAAGCTGTCAGCGTGGCAGGGTTAAATGATCAGGCAATGTTACCAATCAGAAGTACTGGGGTTGAAAGCATTAGACGTTAAGTAGTTGCAAGCTATGCTATTATAAAATAATTAAACTTAGCTTAGCAAGGTGTGCTGTCCTTTATTAACAGGTAGCCACCTACCATTTTGATTTCAATATATAAAATTCAAAAAGGCAAAAGCAGAATTTCACATTAACATTCCTTATCTCTAGGTAGGTATGAGGATGTATGTTTTGAGAGTGTAGTTTTACAGCAGAATATTTGTACTGGCTCATTGAAGTCCCTCCGTACTGTGTGATGCCTCATTACACGTATGCTTGTGACTATGCTTTGCTTATGTATGTTGTGAAATCTTACATTATCTTCACAACCATTAGTGAAATATGTTTCAGTTAAGCCAATTACCCTTCAGAGAGGCGCAGTGAGGGTAAGTACCTTTTAGAGACTGTTACAAAACTCGAGTCAGAGTTCAGTTTTTGGGGCACTTGGAGCAAGCTCCAAGTCCAGAATCAGCACTAGGGATCTGCCAGAGCAGAGTGGGACATGGGTCCTGATGCTAACTGATGTGTCCATCACAACACACCACTGCATTTCACACAAAATACAAGACGAAAATGCCAAGTGGTGCATTAAGTGAACTTCAACGAAACGTTTAAGATGCAGGGATAAAAATACATTGTCTTTCCTGAGCGGCAGTACATGTCTTTCAGGAGCCTTCTATTTCTCATGCCTTCCATCTACCAGGTTCAAAATCACTCTTGGGGAAAGCAAAAATGATTAAAAACTACCCAAAACAACACAAAAAGGAAAATATGCAAAAAATGAAAAAAATATGAAAATAATATGCAAAGTTTTCTACTGCTGTGATCAGTTTTTCAGCCTTGTCTTGTCTACTGCTCCGGCCAAGTCAACACAGCTTAAAATAGATAAATAGCAGAAGAAATAACAGGGTCCAGAGACGTGTGGTGAAAATGATTAGAAAGATGAAGAGACTTCTGTACAAAGAGAGATTGAAAAAGTTAGCACCATTTAACTCAGACAAGTGACAAGTAATGGTGAACATGCTAGAGATACATAACACAGCAACTGTTTATGGCAGATAAATCCAATACTACTAATTGTTGTTTTGATAAGTCAGCAAAAGAGATTGTGCATGGGATTGGAAAGATAACTTATTTACAATCAATAAAAGGAAACATTTCATATAAGATCTTGTCTTCTTGCGGAACTCTCTGCCAAAAATCGACACTGAAACCTAGACTTTAATAGGATTTGAAAGAAGATTAGCCACTTACGTAGATAATAAAAGCATCAATATTCACGTTAGATAAGAAACAATACACATCTGGACATAAACCCTCATGATTTAGGGCACATAAAGACTACCAACTGGCACTGTCTATGAAAATCTTTATTTCGGTGCTCACCATACCATACCTTAGCAAGAACTTTCTACTGAAAAATATGAAAATTAATGACATGAGGTAAGGCATAATAGTGCTTGTAGGTGTGAGTTAGTATCACAAGTCCTGTGTCCCTAGACTGGAGTTTTATTATCACTCTTATTCCTCCAGAATGTTTCAGTATAATGATCCAAAGGTTCTCCTTGCCACACTTCTACCCAATACATTTAACAAATGGCCTTCATGTCTTTTTCAATGACATGGCACTCCTGTAACCTGGGAGGAAAACGTGGAGAGGAAGCTACTTTGGGGGTCAGGACATAAAAAACTTATGTAAAAGATGTAAAAACCTATTTTACAGTGCTTTTTGACTCCTTATCCTTCCATGGGACAATGCTTTTATAAGGAAAACACAGATCAGATTTATGTTCAAGTAGAATCCACCTATGGGGAGTTTATTTTTATCCTTAAAAAAAAAGAGAATAAAGCAAATGGAGTCATTAAAATAAGAAGGTGGCTTTTGTAAATGAAGAGCTACAGAAATCCACTGTCCAGTACACAGAAAAAACAAGGCTGCCTGTTACAACACTGCTGTAAGCCCATTTGGCACAGAGTTGCATAGGGTGGAAATGTGAGTATAAATATAAAACAGAGAAAATTCTTCACTTGCCAATCCATATAGCTTTTGCTCTTTCTGCACTTCTCAGTTGTTTCTGTCCTCTATACCTGCATCTTTGCAGGTGTAAAGTATACGTATTTTTTTCTCCCTGCAGATTCTGGTGATCAGTGAATGACCAGGGATGCCTGGTGTGACCGTCAACAACAGCGTGATCACACTGTGCTCTGAAGACACTGCAGCCAGTGCTGTTTGTTCAGGCAGTGCCTTGATGAATGGAGCTGGCAGAGGCCTCATTCCTCAATGCCCCCTTTTTTTTTTTTTTTGCCACAGAGCAAACTAGAAATCCATGGCCACAGGGCTTTAAAAGGAAAAACCCTGCAGGGTCCTTTGCACATTTCTATTAGAATGCATTGGAATCCTTCAATTTCCTACAACACAGCTATCAACAGAGAAAAAGAAAGATGATGTTATGACACCTGTATTAATAGTAAATATGAAAGCAATGCAAATGTCATGCCATGATAAATCTCATTAAATAATTTAAAACTAAATGTTAATTACAGTTGTTGTCTGTAAAATTGCTTGCATGTAATCACCATAAACTGTCTTATGTGTGTTGTGGTTGGTGACTAACGACCACAAACAAGGAGGAAGTATATACCTTAAACCTCCCAAGCTGCACAGCTATTGCAAAAAGCTCTCACTCCTTGTTAGGTTTCTATATTGTAAGGCTGTCAGTGCGAGTTTATAAAAGTTTTATGTATGGTTATGATAAAAGAAAGAACCTAAGAAAGTGCAGATTGTGTTATCTTTCCCATTCAGTTTTACAAAGCTCTCAAAAATGTGCTATACAGAATACAAAATGCTCTTCCTTTTATATATTGCACCAATATAAAACAAACTCTCCATTATCATTAAAAAAATATTACTTTATGTAGTAAAAGCAATGGCAAAAAGGACAGGAAGGACCAAGCTTTACTGCTCCTTAATTTTTGGCTCATTTGCAATTGTCAGGGCATTAAGTGCCAAAAAAGTGCACAGGCTTGTTCCCTATCAGGGAATTTGTTATCAATGAGGCAAAGTTTCCTAACTGATCATGTTCAGGAGAATGGTGTGACTGAGGGATCAGTCTGTCCTAAGGAGGTGCTTAAGGATCACCAAGGTTGAACCGAATATATCTCAATATTAAGCCAGGGATCCCACTAATACTTCCAAAGCTGCTGAAAGACGAAGAATCATACTTACTCATCTAGCTCTTCCTCTTCAGTTTTAGAGGTATCTGCATAGAGGTATTTGCTCATATCCACTGGTCTGACGTTTTTCCTTTTTACAGGTTGTGGAGGAGAATCTTGTACAGTTACAAACGTTTCAGGCTCGGGGTCTGGCTCATCAAATGGGTTCAAGCACTCTGGGGCATCTTCATCCTTGAAGGGATTGTAATTGTCAGCATAGAAACTTTCTTCTGGCTTTGAAGATGAAGCTATTTCATCATCTGGTTCTACCAAATTAAAAAAAAAAATCATTAAACATATTTAACATAGGAAAAAATTGAAAACATCTAATCAGATCTTTATATTTTGAAGGCTTATGAAAAGGCCTGCTTCATGACTCTCAATACATAAAGGCCTAGACTTAGATGAATTTTCACGCTTTATTTATTTACAGGGTAACCTTGTTTATTCAAAAATAGGTCTTTCAAAAGGTCACTTAATCTAGAGCATATTGAATAGGTTTCATTTTCTCACTAAGGCTCATTCAACCTAATCAGTTATTAGTTTTCTTATTTGTCATATAAATGGTATTGCAACAGAGTTTAAAACGTTTTCCCAAGCTATTAGCCAATTTATATCCTAACAAAATGTTCTTAACTGTTTATTTGAGCTTTTAATAAAGAAAAAGGATATCTTGTATTTTATAATAAAATTACTTTTACTGGATATTAAAAATAGTGATAGCAAGTAGGTGCTCTTTTCATTTCTTAAAATGAGCGAACTAAAAATCAGTTATTGGGTATGATCAGTAATTATATCTCAAAACATACATACTTTCACTGCTAACTGCTCCTGGTAACAATACAAAGTCTCATAGTAAAAAATTAATTTAAATTAATCCTAAAGAGACACATAATCAAATTACTCATCTATTGTTTGGGCTGTACAACAAAAAGTTATTAGCAAACTGGAGCTGCATGTTCTTTAGAGTAACAGACACTACAGAAAGAACATTACACAAAAGTGAATGGCTGCTGGATATTGAATAATACAATCCCCATACAGCAATACAACATTTCTTATAAAAACACTTAGTAATGTTAATCTTATTCTTCCTGCAGCATCAAATGATCAGAACCTCAGTTCTATCTTGGATTTGATCTACTTTCAAAATCTATGCAAATAGGAACTTCAATATAGTGTTATTACACCCCAATTTTCAATAACCACTCCCACACTATTCTTAATGAAAAGTGTTTCCGATGTATGGCTACTAAATTGAGTAAAGCGTACCTTTTAGCTTTAAAAGAAAAGCTAAAAATTATTTGTAGCAGGGCTCTAAAGAAGAAAAAGATGGAGTTCCAAGTGTGTTTGTCACTAAACAAATATTCAGCCAGACAAAATCACTAGTCACACAACTAACAAAGGGAAGGGGCAGTGAAAGAACCAGCACTGTCGTTACTTGGTCTTGGATGGATGATGTACTGAAGTTGCTAATCCTGGTGAATTGCTAGAAAATTTACATGTTCTCTACTCTGCCAGTAAACTTCCAGTTGACCCTGTCTCCAGCCAAGGTGACAGAAAGTCCCACCCCACACAGTGGCTGAAGAGAAATATGGTCCCAGATGTGGCAGCAGCTTCTCCTGCATTGGAATAGTCACCAGTTACTAGACCAGGGCAAAGGCCTTCTTGGACCAGCTGCAAACTACCAGGGACTGGAAAGATTTCATTCCTAGTGCTCTTCTTCTTCTTCTTGGTTCTTCACATTTGAACCTCAAAGACCATGTTATCATATTGTCTCCTACTATTTCTAAGGGTCTCTTTCTGAAGTGATGGATCATTTCTCTGTGGTCAGAAAGTAGAAATCAAATGAGTTTGGCTTGAATAACAGGATAGATTAATCAAAATCTTACTTAAGCCCAATGTGGACCCTCAGGAGATAAATCATTCATCTGAGATTGAGTTCAGCTGGGTAAAACAAAATAAAATTGTACTTCCCCAGACAATACTGCGGGTTTTAACTGCTAGACATACAACTACAGACAGTGCTTGTGCCTGTGCAATTTCCCTCTGGTGATTACTCAGAAAATTACTTCAAAAAAATTCCTTTAATTCCAGGTGAGGTTTGCAGTTTATTGTTCTCTCAGCAACCAGGTCCAGGTTAGCATTAAAGCAACATACACAGTACACATCTATCTCTTATGTGTCTCAGAAGTTCTTATATTTAGCTCCAGTTTGAGAACACAGCTAACACTGTTTCGAGTCAAAAACTGGAGAAAAAAGGAGATGGACAAGAAGTGTAAACTAGACAATGTACTGAAATGGGATGAGAGAAAGGTAAAGTGAGATCACAAGAAGTCATTGTTATTCTTGTCAGTCTTCGCACCATCAAAATGTGTTCTAAAAGAACAAAATAGTCAAAATCCTTGTGACTAACAGTAAAAAACCCCAAATAATCAGGATTGCAATAACAGTCTTAGCTTAACATAAAAAAGAGGTTCTCTTACTGTTTAGACCTCACCTGAATGTGTTTCATTTCAGCTGTGTCTTAGGAGATGAAGATATAGACAAACTACTGCAGGACAAATCCGGGTGTGTATTTGCAGCATGTCAGCTGTATTGTATGTGTTTGCTCCTACTCCAGAGCAAATATAACATGCTTATCCCTTAATAAAAGGGAACAAACCACTGGGCACTTTTCCTTGGAGAAAAGGTAGTTACTGCACAGTAGATGATGTGTATTAAGCTCACACCCCAGTTTATGTGTAGTGATTTGTTCATAAGTCGGCATCCTTATAGGAAAGATGCTTCAGAGAAAGCCACAATAAAATAATATTGAAGGTCTACAGTTTAACTGACAGGGGAAAAGAAATCATTAAAGGCACAAATTCTTAAAAATGCAAATGTGATCAAATAAAGCAATAATCCTTTGATAATATTATAGATTAAATACATCAGAGCGGAGTCCAACATTTTAAATTGATTCATTCATTTTAAGCTAAAACTGGAAAAGTGGTCTACACTGGCTTACTTACATCACTCTAGTGTCCAGTGCAGGTGGTCACGGCAAGCAAAAGTTTCACCCCGCTTGCCCTGAGATGTGCACAGTGTGGGTATCTGCAGCTGAACTAGACCCCTTTAAAGTCAAAGTTACGGTTCAAACTCTCAGTGTTCCAAATCAGGTGAGCCAAATCCTGCTCTTACTGCATAGACACGCATGACT
The DNA here is from genome assembly GCF_036013445.1 of Caloenas nicobarica. NCBI lineage: Eukaryota > Metazoa > Chordata > Aves > Columbiformes > Columbidae > Caloenas > Caloenas nicobarica. The sequence continues at coordinate 111,530,828 of NC_088247.1, read as the reverse complement.
TAAAACTCATGGTAGTCAGAATACTACTTGAATGATACCCATACATTTAGTGATTTGATGAACTCAGCCAAACAGCCATGCTTTTGAGATCCGCCCTCAAAAGACAGCGTCATATAAAGAGAAGTAACCTAATGAAATGCACAAGAATGACTCATATATGCCCTGTTCAAACTGTGCAACTTATTCACAACGTTTTAACAAAAATTTTTGCTACTTTAAACTTTGCTCAAACCTTAAAATACTTTCTCAGAGTGCACAACTACAAATACCTGCTTCTGCAAGTCCATATGATGGATAACTGCACCTACACATGAAATCTGTTGATAAATACACATTATCATATCTGAGCAAAACTTGCTGATAACTCACACACAGTATTCAAACAAATATTACTAGAAGGAATGCCAGCAATGTTTCCTGAAGGTAAAAAATCAGGGCAACAATATCTCCAAACTATGCTGCATGTTTTAGCTTTCAATTTGCTTTTAAGTGTGTCCTGGAAATGAGAGTCAAACGCTTGTCTAAATCAGCTACATTTGAAGGGGTAATGCAAATGTTTTTTGCAATTATTTCTATTTCAACACTATGGATCAAGTGCTGTGACCCTAACTAGGACAAAATTCTTTCTCTTGTTCATTGGCTCAACAGTAACTACAGGTTTAGCCTTAGATACAGAGCATTGCAGATCAGCACTCCGAGACCTCTGGCTTATTATTAAAAGATTTCACAAAATCCTACACACAGGTTAAAATTAAAAGACCTTCTAAAAGTATCATTTGCTAGAAACTTCTATAGGCAGAATTTTGTAGGGGCTCAACTAGAACCCACTTGACTGCTCATTCTCTCTCCTCCTGTCATCCAGGAAACAATTTTTTTCCCCCTCTGCACCCTTCTGCATCCCCACAGGAGGGAACATCCCCACGAGGGTCCCCACCTGAACCCAACCAGGCTACTTCCCATGAGGTCTCTGAAACTCTTTAGGACCAGCTTTTATGTCAAGTGTAGGACACCACTTCGTGAGCCTCTCTATAACAAATAAATTGCTAGGACGGTGACTCAACAACACTGCTCTTCAAGCTGCAGCCACAGTTACCTTCTCTGTAACAAAGACGCTGATATTTTCTAAAGGACCTAATGGTGGTGGGAGGTGCATTTGGGGATCTGAACATACAACAGCTTAAGAGGGGCTTATTTCCCTCTTCAAGCTGATTTTACCCTAAGGAGTCAACACAGGTTCCTCTGCTTCCCCCTAATCATTACTCACAGCTGAGAACACAGGACTCCAGTCTCTACTGGAACTAATTAACTATTTTTTTCAATTGCAGTTCTCTACACTGATATTTAAAAAAAAAAAATAAAGACACCTGCAGTTTGGCACTCCAAGGGTCAAACACACAATAATTTTGCATGGTTAAGTAATAAAGCCACAGGGGTAGGAATGACAAGAGGAGAGGTAGAAGCATTACGCAGAAACACTAGCTGCTCTTGTGCCAGATTCTGGAAATATTACTTGTCCCAGTTCCACTGAGAAAGACTACTCATGATAGTAATCACTCTGGCACTACCTATCTGCACAATCAGCCTTCTAGTTCCCAGAGGATCTCCAAAAATCACCCTGCCCTTCAACCCACTTGCCTTTTGTAACACAAACATATTGTGACACAACCCTTGAAACAAAACAAAACAAAAAAATCCACCACAACATTACACATAGCACTTTTCCGTTGGCAGAGGATGAAAGAACAAGCCCCATGTGAAAGATATTTAGTTATGCCATTTGCTGCACTACTGGCAGACACAGTCATGATGGTGATGTGAGCAGAGTAACAAACAGCACGGAATAAAAATGTAACTTCTAGTACTTCTAGAAAGCATAATGACTGGCATCCCTATAAACCACTGATAATTTTATATTACTTTTATTAATACTAACACCAGCAACATGTTGCTTTTCATTAAGAAATATAAGGAAAAGGGAGAGAGTAATTATTCTCTTCTGTATTTGTTCTTGTACTGCTCTCCTTAGGACTATCCTAGAAGGACTCTGAGGTTTGGTACTGGGTTGTAGCTCTGTTTTCATTTGCAGTGTAACACACTGCAGGGAGCTCAGGAGTCTACACGCAAGGTAAAGAAACATATTGGTAAAGTAAATGCTGGTTTAAATGAAAGGGGGTGGCAGTGCTAGCAAATAGTTACCCTCGTGTCCCAGGTGCGTTGCAGGAAGCTTGCACTGGTCATACGCAACTTTGAAATTTGCATTCCCCACCAAAGTAAAAAAATATCTGGAGCACTAAAAGTGTGTTGATGTTTTCTATTTGCATTTGTTGTATATGTTGACTTCCCCAAGTAAAATATTTTGCACAAAAATTAACTGATTTTAGAGTTCTGTTGCAACGTGACTAAAACACAACCCAAAAGGCAGTCCTCATATGATCATCTACGTCTTGTCTAGTATAAAGCTGTAGAGACATACTGTTCAAAAGATTATGTTTGATTTTCCAGATTTCTAATGTTTACCTGACTTACTAGATACAGAGGGAATAAGCCTCAATTTGACATGTCAACCATGAAACACAACTAAAGATTTTTTTCAGGCAAGTTGTTTATATGCACATTCACTCCACTGTACATATAAGATGATTTACATGATGGACTTTTTAAACCACAGCAGCATCCAGAGACAGCTTGCTGATGACCCTCTGCCATGCACCACACCCACAGTGTGCACATGGATCCTGGGAGCACTCACGCCTCTAGTTTCACTCCACCCTGGATTTCCAGGGTTAGTCGATTATGGGATTAAGAAAACAGAGGGAAAGTAGCTGGTTTGTGAACAGGCACAAGAAATATCTGTCTAGGAAACAAGTTATCTACTGGCAAGTAATCCTCCTTCCTCTTCGAGTGACTGTCAATACACACATATTCATAGCCTGGGTTTCTCTAAGCACTCTCTCACTAAGTACACAGGTTACAGGCTTGATAGGAATATCCCTGGAATATCTCTGCTGAATGGCACACTGTGCCTCCTAGCATCTGATGGCAAAGTACTCATGAGTCTCCAGACAACTGCTCTGCAGAGGCTGGAGAAATTCAGTAACAATTCTATGGAAAGAATAGAAAAATACTTCATCTCTGCACGCATAAAAGGTTAATCTCTTGATTTAAGCAGATCACAAGACAAATGAAACAGATCATGTAACTCTTTAAGCCTGTAGGAGAAAGTCTGCCTTAAACTCCTGAACCTCTCTCATGCTCCCAAGCTCCTGGAGTGGCCACCAAAAAGGTCACATACACCTAAGGATGCAAAAGCAAACAGTGGGCACAGTCTCAAGGAGCTTCCTAAAAAACAGATGGCAGCAATGAAAGTTCCACTGAGGTCTCAAGAGTAGAAGAAATGTCCTAAATCATGAGGGAATATACCTGCAACCAAATGGGAAACAAACAGGGCAGCCGTCTGCAGTAGAGCGACAGGGTAAGAACAGCCTTGATATCATGTAGCTCCAAAACATAGTCCAACAGAAATGGAAATCTCCCCAAAACAGTAAGGTCTAGGAGGACCCCATGTAGAGATACTGATCCAATTAGCCAGAGACATACATAGCAGATTCCAGCTGTTGCTGAAGACCAGAACCTTTTAAACTAATTTGTCTCAGCACCTTTTTTTCCTCCTTAACCTTTCTGAGAAGGAAGAGGACTGGAGGAAAGACACATGTCAAGAAGGCCAAGCAAGGGAAGATGAACACAAGCAGTGCCCATTCTAGTGAGAAGACACTCCACTCTGGAGTGGAAGAGCCAGAACTTCTCAGAGGTGTCTGAGGTGACTAAAAGAATTCCTGAGGAGCCACTAATCATAAAGTAAAAGCTTTAAAAATGTGACAGCAGATGTCCCACACTCTGTCTGACAGCCTGAAATACCTCAAGTCTTCCACTTGGTTCAGTGCTCCAGGAAGACATGCTGCTGTCACATGAACCTGACAGGAGCTCCATCCGTCCCAAATAAAATACACCTTACAACACAGTAGGAAGAATCTAGTGACACCCTGTTAACCAAAATCATTGTCATGTTGTTGTACATTGACTGCTGGATGATGGCGACAATGTGTGGGAGGAATGTTTGGTACACACCCAACAATTCAGCACTGCTGCCTACAGCTGTATAGATGGGACTTCTTTGGGGACCCAACAGTCTGAGACCTGAGACTGTCCAAGTACGCAGTACAGACCCACAGGAACAGAGAAGTGTCAATGACTGTGACTGAAGATGGCAGTAAAGGTTAGATGCCACCAAAGGGACCAGAATAATCTGAAAGAACCTGCCCCACATCTCTCTGGAATCTTTTGGGAACATAAGCAGGCTGGAGTCTTGGATGCAGGCTGCTCACATGGAACTTGACATGAGATGCCAAGCTAATCTGGCACTAAGAAACACCACCAGTTTATAACTTCCTGTGCCTGAGATGAGAAGGAACCAGTTCTTAGTCCTTATATTTTGTGGTCAGAAGACCTGCTGCTTTCTGCCAGTGGAGGTTCTCTCTGGAAAGGAAAGAAAAGCTGGGTTTGGAAAACAGCAGTTTACATAGGATGGGATTTGTACAGCTTGCTCCAGGGAGAATGGAGCTCATTTTGCTGAAGCAGAGAAGGAAGAAAGGAATATAGGCCAAGTGTCTTAGAGCAAGTTGTATACGGACAACTAGACACATGAGAATAGGTGTTTTATATCCCTGGTTATTCTGCCTCCTTCCGTGATCCCAAGGGAATTCACAGCCGAGGAATAGACAGGAAATGAAGCCAAAGATCCAGACACTAGAACCTAATCCATATATATTGGTATCTACAAAGCTGAAACAACTCACTTCTGCAGCTCTAGAAACACCTGACAACTTTATAGGAGGAAGAAGCGGCTCAGGATACTGGCTTTATGGCTTCAATGGCCCAATACAGAAGACAGAGCAATGTCCCTGTCTGAGAAATACAAGCTGTGAGACTACACCACAGCCAAAACATGACAGGGCTCAGATCACCATACACATTTGCCTCTGTGGAGTCAGAAGGCAGGGAAGCCATGTTGTGAGTAAACATTCAGCTTGTCCAAAGAAAGAGAATAACCACAGGTAGAAACTGCAGCTCTGAAATACATCTTCATTATACCTGGCATTAGAAATCCCACAGCTGTACCCTGGGCTGCTCCTGCTCAGTGTGGTTCTTTTCCACTGCCATTATACAGTGGTTTCTGAGGTTTGGTCAAAGGTGGCAAATGCTCCTTGGTATTTTCTGTGGGAAGAAAAGTCTTGGAGCTTTGAACAGGAAAGGTTGAGTACAAACTTGGGACTTAACTATGGATTGGCATTTCAAGCAGCTGCAAACTAAGAAAGTCATATGCCCTTTTTTTGACAGCAGCAGATGGAAGCCTGTGTATCTGGACATGGAGTTGAGGACAGCAAAGATGCCTACTGTCTTGATGCTCCTTGCTGGCTTTATGGCTGAAGTCTTATCAGATTAAAAATTTACAGGGGTGGTATTTCTCACTCAAACAGAACAAGAATAGGCATGTTGGTCTGGAAAGAGGATTAACACCTACCACTTGGTGCAAGGTGCAATGCCAACCGAGGAAACCATAAAAGCAAAAAAGGAAGAATGAAAGAGATACAATTAAAATTACAATAAAAAAAGATTACTGCTAACCAAGAGTAGCTGTGATGCAGTGAAGATTGCAATGAAGGAAGTTACGATACAAACCAGCATCCATATGGAACAATGCTTGATAGTCTGTGTTGCTCATTGTGCTGGTTCAGCTGGGATAGAGTTAATTTTCACAGGAAGCTGGGAGGGGCCACAGCCAGGACAGCTGACCCAACTTAGCCAAAGGGGTATTCGATACCATATGACATCATGCTCAGTATGAATCTGTGGAAGCTGGCTTGGGGAGAGTCTCACTGCCTGGGGAATCGCTGCTGCACGGGTCTCCGTTGTTTCAGGACTGGCTGTTCAGTGTGATCATGTTCAATCACGAACTGCAGCCCAGGGTCTCCACTCTTCCAGGATCAGCTGTACAGGATCGGTGTTCACAATTGCTGCTTGGGTGTGGGCTGGGCATCGTTTTTAAGGGCGGGTGAGCGATTGCATTGTGTATCCCTTGCTTTGTACATTCATCCATTGTTAATATTGTTATTGTTTATATTTTCCTTTTTGCTGTTCTGCTAAACTGTTTTCATCCCAACCCAGGAGTTTTATGTTTTGTTTTGCTGATTCTCTTCCCCATCCCACCAGGGAAGCCAGGGGGAGGGAAAGGGGAGGAGTGAGCATGCTGCCTCATGGTTCGAGTTGCCCGCTGGGGCCAAACAATGACACTCATTTATACCACATGAGGTGAGTACCAGTAACACATCTGATAGGTCTGAAAGTCTCTGGTTCAACTCTTAGCTGGTAGCCCCCAGTGGCAAATACACATAAGGATGCAACTCAAAGGATAAATCCATTTTCTAGTGGCAACTGGATCACTGCTATTGCTACCTCAGTACTGTATGTAATAATTGTATTTAATCAAAACATTTTTCATTTGTAGCCCTACAATAAAAAAATCATGTTTCATTAAGCATTTGCAATTAACGATGAATTATGTAATCGAAATCTACTACCTTCTACATCAGGGTCTCCAAATGGATTTAATTCTGCTGTGTCAGGGTCACCGAAAGGGTTCGTACTAGAGTTGGCCAGGTCTCGTTCCTCTTCATCCAGAAAATTAAGCTTATTGATAAGCTCTAGAAACAAGTTGGAATATTGTTTTAATATAGACACAAACTGTTCATCTAATACATTTCAAGCTCAAAAAGCTTTGTATCAACAGTCCTTCAAAACACTGCACCAGGGTATGGCACAAACTGCACAACTAAGCTAACGCACCTCAGTAGTACATCAACAAAGGAGAAAAAAAAAAGCAAAAGAAAAAACTTCACTGATCAGAACATAAATCACTACTAAGAAGCCTTCTATTATCTTCATTAAATAAAAGTTGCAGAACATCTAACAAGCTAAATGCAGCAATTTCTTTTCAGTTGTTCACATACATGTTAACTACTGGCAGAAAATTTTAAGTTTTGGATGCAACATGCATGTAAAATCAGAGAGGGGACATTTTGTCAAGTTAGAGAGGTCAACTATTATTGACTCCACAACTAATGTTTTAGACTTGGGGTTTGTTTTTTGTTTTGTTGTTTGTTTTGGTTTGTAATGTTTTTCTTTCTTGTTCATTATCAGATGGCAACTGAGCTGTAGAGGAACATAGGCTCTTTATCGTGTTGCTACCTGTTGGATGCACTACAAATTACTGAGAGTTATGCTGGGTGGAAGTACAGAGATAAAACTGACAGCTGAATACAAGCAGGAGTCAAAAGGTAACAGGTCTTAGTAAATACAGACAATCGGAAACAGAAAGAAAGGAGGAAAGCTCATAGACCTTCAGAGGAACTGGCTGATTTAGCTGAAGGCATATTTGCTCGCTTTATGCAGTCATCTTGATCTTCATCTAAGCTGCTCAGAGCATTCAACTGGTTTACAATTTCTGTAAATAGAAGCCAGTCAAGACAAACGTAAGGCAAGGGCATTTAATGAAATAGAAGTGGAACAAACACTGTTACTAGAAAGAGAGAAAGGGAGAGAGAGGGTAAAAGAGAAGACACTTAAGAGTTAATTAAAAGAATACATTTAGGACAAGTCTTTGCAAGGATGTACTGTGCAAAGGATGTACTGTACTCAGCAAAGCACCTGTGTAGGTGCCTCAGCGACAATTTAATAAGAAACCCAGTTAATAGACAAACAAAACCTTGTTGGATTCCTGGTGTCAGCGACAGTAATTAGTTGTATGATTATGCACACCAGTTCAAAACTTGGGTGTACAAGGTATGATTTAAAGAGTTTCCCTGGTCATGAAGAAAACCTGAATTTTAAACCATTGTTAATCAACACAAAACAGCCCCAGAACAATTTACCTCCCTCCCACACCCTTAAGGCTAAAGAAAACTAATATGTAGACATACATTTTACATAGTTTATTTATTTATACACACACACACTCTATTTAAGATTTACAATCAGTCACCATTAAATTCTGACCTATGACAAGTTGAATTTATTTAATAGTTCTAAAAGATATGATCAGTATTGTGCTATGGGAATGCATCCTGAATGTATATATTGGTTGAATTTGCCACTATAATGCTATGTAAGTAACATCTTACTGTTTTGTAAAATCCTATTTCACCTTCTATCTGTAGTGGAGAAGGAAGGGAGGAAGGGAGAAAGGGAGGAAGGGAGGGAGAAAGAGAGAAAGGGAGAAAGGGAGGACTATGTCTTTGTGGCTTCTGCTCCAAGGGGAAAAATTCATCTGTGATTCCTTGCTAAAGTCTTATCCACAGCATCTGACAAATGCAGTTTCTATAGTAATGGGGATTGAGCCTGGAGCATCTCTGAAAGCCCTCAGGCACAGGTTTCTGTGGAGAGGGGACAGCCTTCCTTGTTCTTCCAGCTGACAAACAGGCAGGAGGAACCTGTGCAAGAGAGATGATTCTGCTAGTTGAATACCATTGCCCCTCTGACAGGTTTTTTCATCTCCTGTCTTCTCCTAACAAAATAAATGGATGATGTCTTCTGGTGTCACCAGTGAAGTTAAAGCTATGTAGATACCTTTACTGCACACTTCTCACGCCAATCATTCTTGGATTTCCTTTAAACTTCAATTTCTTGAGTAGTTACTCAAGAAGTTACTCCTTCATAAGGCTTTTAGTTTGCTGGTGTTTTGAACTTGACTTTTCTTATATGGCTTTTGTTCAGGAAAGGAAACCTTTGTCACTGACTCTCATAAAGTAATCTTCATTCTATGAATTAGTTACAAGAAGCAAGATATCAGACTGAGGTGAAAATTGAGTAGTATTGTGACTGTCCCAATTCATATTGGTGCCCACAGCCACCCAGAACTTCCTATCTCCTGCTTTTTCACAGGGCAACATCTTCATCAGTTGACACACTGGCACAACTTTTAATTTCCCACCTTCGCAGACAACATAAAGAACCCGAAGCCAAAAGCAGAGTCCACAACCTGGAAATATTTCAGTCATATGGTTAAAAACTTCTTTTCGAAATTTAAACTGCTTTGCAAAGATATGGCAATCTGCAAATTACGAAGTAAAATTATCTGTTCTGCCAGTATGTATTGGACAAAAGCTATGCTGACAATGACAAAGCCACAGCAGAATTCCTCTTAACTGCACCTCCTGTTCTTGACCTTAAAGCAAAAATCTACTTAGATGGGATTACATTTCTATCTATCTACAGAGAGTTATTTCACCATCCTCACTTCCTTATTTTTAGCTCCAACAAACAAGACTATTGTCCTAAAAAATAACAGCAAAACTGCCCCAACTTAACTTCATCGGTATAAAATCATATACAGACCTTAGAGATCTGAACAATATAATACTATCTTCTGGGAATTTTTAAGAGTCAAGACACAATGGAAAATACCTTGCTGTACTCAAATAAAACAAAGTTGACCTTATAAAACAGTAGTACAAATGAATTACTAGTTTAAAACAGGTTGGGATGGCTGACATGATTTACAATTTATTTTGCCAACACGTGAAAAAAAACCAACCCAAACCAATTACAATTCAGTTTTTACTGGCAGAAAATAACAAATTAAGTTCAGAGTTTTAAAAAGAGGGAATTCTTTGATGTGGTCTCAATCACCTGGTCCCATCTGCCAAACTAAACACCCGTATGCACTACAATGTTTCTCATTACAATATTAAATGGTTTATGTCATATTTTGGAGTGTGGAAATGGTAGGTTGGAGATTTATGTCCTATATTATCTTTTATAAATCTCAGTATCTACGAACGTACATTAGCTTGTTCTACAAGTATGTCATATAAATCACCAGGTTTGTTTTTTCATTGTTCTCTCTTGCGTGTTTTTTTTTTTTTTTTTTTTTTTTAAGCAGCTTGGTGCTACTGACAAAGAAGATTAAAGGTATCAGAAGTTTACATGGGAGGTATGGTTTTGCAAACAGCAAGAAAGGGTTACACATATTGCTCTCCAGAAGCCCGCTCTTGAAATACGCTGGCATTCAGATTCCTACTACAGGCACATGGGCACGTTGCTGACTCCCTGTGGTGCCCCAGGACAGTCACTGTGCTCCCGTGCAGATGGGGCAGGAGGCAACTATCAACTTCAGCATGAGGCTCTAAGTATCAATTAAAACATTAAGAGAAGCAAAGTATTTACTACTACCCTAAGTTTGTCAGCTATGAGCCACATTTCTTCAAGTACACTAGGATGCCTTGCCTTCAAATGAAGACTAAGGACAGGATAATTCTGGGAGGATTAAATTTATCTATATTAATAGTGTAGAAGCAAAATATTTGAAACGTATTTCATGGCCACAAACATCATCTTCAAGTTCACATAAAACAGAACAGTTAGGTGGAGATACAGCTTTTACACACGAAAAATTTAAACAATATTGGGCAGGAAGGGGAAAAGTCAGAGATGAAGGGAGATTTTTTTTTTAATTAAGGTGATACGTTAAATGGAAAACATATTTCAGTCTGATCTTGAGGTCAGTTGTATGGCAACAGCTCGCATGTTGACCACACCAAATTCCACAGTGCTTTTGCGGTAGGTCAGTATTGCACCACTTATTTCATCGCTGAAGAAACAGAGGCACAGATACTTACCCAAAGTTAGGCAACACATCAAGGAAGAGAAACACCATTTCCTAACTCACCTGCACCACCTAGAGCCCCAGTGAGCAGGTCTCTTTTGTTCTCCTAGTGGTGGACATATATTTATTCATCTATAAAACCATAACTTTGAACCCAATAAAGAAATTAACTAACTTTTGTACGCTGAAAAAAGGAACAGTGTCCGTGACAAAGATTTGCATTAGCTCCTGTAGCTGTGGCTTGAGAATGACAATGTTTCGGTTGTCAAGTCATCCAACGTTTCTGTGAGAAGACCTTGAGTTAAAAGATAATAACCCCTTCTGTTTTATTACTTGCACTTCTTCAAAGCTCGCTTACAAACATTAACCATGACATACTCCCATCGTTTCTGTGATGTAGTTATAGTCAGTATCCCCATTTTACAGTTGGGAAAACAGGCACACAGAGGCGAAGTGATTTGCCGCGGGGGACTCTGAGTCAGTGAAGGCATTCCAGCTTGTTTGGCTGCCAACACCCTAACATGGCAACAGATGAGAAAATGTTTGGAGCAGCAAGCTTTCAAAAGGGTTATGTAACTTCCCCAATTAACTTTATGGGACTCTGTGAACATAATTATTTTTGAAATAAATTTTTGAAGGAGTACTTTACTACATCAGTTTTGTTCCATTTCCTTCTTTCTGTATTTCTTCCTATTTTTCTACACTGATTCCTACCTCTTCCCCCCACTTGGTTCCTCAGCTCTTCTTCTTGTGTTAGTTATTCCCATTCATTATATTTATTACAGGAGTCACTCCAGCTGCCAATGAAATCAGTCTTGAATACATGTTGAAATAGATACTTCACATTTTATTATTAATGTTTACTTACTGCCCTATGTTTTATGCTCTCCCATTTGCTTGGGAAACTACGTGCACTTCTTCAACATTCCTCTTATCCCTCTCCTTGTCTAATGTGGGAAAAGTTAGCCAGAAAAACAAAGGAACTCAGCTGTTGTAGCCAATACAAGAAGGAAAAGTCCAAGGCTGACCTTTTCCCCTGCTCAGGTTCCCTTAATGCTGCATCTACAAAAAACCCAACTCGAACCTCCTATTTTGTGTCATTAAAAACCAGTATCAGAACAGGCTGAAGAATGAACAGATATGGTGCAGTTCAGAAGTATTTCTTACTTCTGCCTTTCAAGTAGCTATCGCAGTGTTTGCTTAGAACAGATAATTTTGGCCTTTACAGCAACAGATGGAAAAGCTGAAATTTCCTCTGAAAGAACTTGAGCTAGGACCTTGTGTTGCAACACCAGACAGCTCACCATTCCCCATCCACCTCACTACAGAGCCAAAGGACAGTGAACAGACTTGACTAATCTATATCAACTTTTTGTTTGTTCAGGAATCATCTGTTGGCTTGTGTAGATGCTGAACACTGCAAAATCAATAAAACTGAGGAGCAAGATCTGCAGTAGTCGTCAACTACTGTCCTCCTGCATATGGGTTTTCCATAGCAGTCCTCAGTGCAGTATCTAGGCGTATCTCAATGAAACACTTCCGCACAATAGTTTATATAGAGACTTTATGTAGCCTCTCCTTTACGTGCCCTTGTCTGCGATTATCGGATAGCCTGGCAAATATGTCAGGTTTTGTTTGGCATTCTGACTCACACCTCAATTATTCTGGTTACACTGCGAAAGGAGAAGACCTCGCAGAATGATTTCAGTGTGACCAGACTGGTATTTCTTTGCTCTCTGACCAAGAATATGTTATCTCTGCCTCTCAAATATTTCATTCTAGACTTTCCAATCTGGTCTGTACCAGACACATACAGTATAAGTAGCGATTTGGTCAGGGTATAAAATGTTTAATTGAACACATAAAGCATAGAGAAAACGTATTTGCATCCCTTCACAACACTAAATATAACTAAGTAACAACCGCTTTAGGCTGAACCTTTGGATGGCAATAAAAGCTCAAAAAGAGGAGATGTAACTAGTGTTTTGTAACACTGAACCAACATTCTTCAGGATTTTTAAGAACAGATTTGACAATTCAGTTCTCTGCTTGGGATGTTCTCCCCCACTTTAGAGAAGGATGCCATTATTTCAACAGATGTTTTTAAAGAACATTGGCAGGCATGAAGGCTGCCACCATAAGTTAATTTGCCTTTTACTGATTCTTTTACACTAAGAGTTCCTACAGAACACATCTGAAGCAGTGCTACATAATGATCTCCACCAACAATTTAACATCATCACATCCTGAGCTGACTTGCATCGATTAGTTCAGCTATCCTGGACACACTAAGAATTTCCATCAGTAAGCAATTCAAATGTAGTTATACTATGTCACTTCAAACAACCTTACTATCAAATTCCGTTCAAGTCCTTTAGCAGTCTTCTGATTGCATTTCCACAAGACACCCCCAACCAAAAGGCTGCCTGGAATTACCATGTTATTGAGCAGAACCTCAGCACCTACCCACGGCACAACTCATTTCGCAGTTATTCTCACAAACTGTCTTCATTATTTCACTCCAGCTCATCCTCTTGCCTTCTCGCTCACTGACCCTTTCCCTCCATCTCTTAACTCCTCTGTTCACATTGGTTCTTTGCTTCCCTAAAACGCTACCTACTTAGCGCATTCTCTCCTAAGAACAGGACACACGCATCAATGCTCTTCACACACAAATCAATGCTCTTAAATTCACAAACATTAAACTTCGCTGACTTATGGATGGGTCCCTCTTCAAACTATCCTAAATTCTGTTTTGGTTTGGATTTTTTAGTAATTAAATACAAATACAGCTTAAGGACAAAATCTATGGAACTCAGCTGGCAATTGGCAAAAGGAACTATATTTTACCATCCCTGTAGCAAACCAACCTGTAATTTTTGCAGCCTTTTCCTCTTGATTCACTCTGTTTTCTTCATCTTCTTCATTGTCTTCCTCAAAATCATCTAGATTTCCAATATCAGCTTGTTTCATACTCATCAAACTAGCCAGGCTTTGCATGTCTTCATCCCTAAATAACAAATTTCAAACCAGGCATTAGCATGCAGTCTGTTAATACCACATCTGATACTCCTGCATTATTAAAATCCTTTAAATATTTTTATGCTTTCTTTTCTACAGGGAATCTCTGAGGTCAGATCTTGAATATAGTGAAAGAACGAAATAAATACACTCGTGTATTAGTTTCTAAAGGGAAAGTTTCCTATTAACAAAATTCTAAAGGGTAAAACCAGTCCTGCTGTGCATTAAGATTCAATTTAATAACTGCTTCTTAAAATTTTAAACCAGTCCAGAAATACTAGTAAACACTTATCTGGTCTCCTTTGTTTGAAATGAAATTGCTTGGCCAGGCTTACTGTCCATGTGATGCACGTGACACCTATCACTACATTAATTCAGAACTCTTGACACTGTTACAGAAATTAAAACCCTATTTCTGAATATCTGAATTCATTAACAAGATAAAAATATAATAATATTACATATCCATGGCCAATAAAAATTCTTATTTCACTGTATCTCATACATGTATCTGTCACATAACTGTACCTTTCATATCAAATATATGTTTGATGAAAAGAAAACAGCGGTCAAAGATTCAGAGAAATGTATGATCTACATTTGCTTCATAAAAAAACCCAAGATTTTTGAAGGACATGATGTCATTCTTGAAGGAACAGCGGTCTTACCTCTTTTCTTTTAAAACCATTTCAATTTATTGGGATTAATCAAATTTTTTTTAGCACCTTCAAATAAGTTACACTGGAGATCGCCTAGCTAGGGAGCACCTCTGCTGCAAACAACCTGGGGTTCTTGGTGGAGAGCAAGCTCAAGGAGAGCTGGCACCAAGCCCTGGCAGCCAAAGGAGGCAAACAGCATCCTGAGACACATTAGAACAGGACCACAAGCAGTAGACTGAGGGAAGTCATGTCCCCCATTTACTTGGAGTTTGTTGGACAGCATTCTAGGGTACTTTTTCCAGTGTTTGGTCCTGGAGAAGAGATAGCTTCAGGAGAACCTAGCAGCAGCCTGCCAGCATCTATGAGGACGCTGCTGAGAAGGCAAGGTGGTGCAAGGCAGGAGGATGACAGATAGTGAACATAGATTGAAACCAGAGATGTTCTGATCCAATGTGAGAAAAAAGTTGGAACAGTCATCAACATGCAGTGGGATGGGTTGCCCAGGGAGGTTGTGCAGTCTCCATTCTTAGGGGTTTTGAAGCCCCAGTGGGATAAAGCCCAGAGCAAACTGGTCTGATCACACAGCTGACTGTTTTAAGCAGGAGGCTGGACTAGATATCTCTACAGGTCTCTTCCAATCTGAATTTGATGTTGACCATAGAATCATAGAATCATTTCAGTTGGAAGAGACCCTCAGGATCATCGAGTCCAACCATAACCTAACCTAATGCTATCACTAAACCATGTCCTTAAGAACCTCACCCAGACCCACAGATTTTGCGCCTAACAATGCCAAGAAAACCATACATATTATTTTAAAGGAATAAAAATGACGTACTAATCATGCCTCAAATCTGCACAGAAACACAGAGGCACTTAAAACATGGGATTAAACTCAGTGATTTAACATGTTGTTAAAATCAGAAACTCTTTGGGGCAAGCATTCGCTACTGTACGAGTTCAAAGTAATCAGCACTACAGAATCTGCATTTACATAGGACAACTAAGTACTTCTATAAAAAGTATTATTAATAATAACAAATAGAAAATAAGTAACTATCAGGAAGTCACAAAGACCTTTCCGTTCATGTAGAATCCTGAAAGTTTCATCTTTGTGTTTTGATCACCAGTAGGTTAAATCGACTCTCTAAGCAGAGAGGGAAAAAAAAAAATGTAGCATCCTATAACGGCATTGATGGGCAGGTTCTTTCACGTACTGAAGACAAAAAGCTGGGAGCAGTTAGCACAGATAGCACACAGATCTTGTATACCACATGTGCACATAAAGTTTAGAAATTAAAAGGTCTCCAAAGTACTATTTCTTTTACTGTCCTTTTTGTATTGATACTTCATAATATTTTTTTTCTGTGCTTTAGAAATACTCTTATTTTTGGTACTGCGCAGCAACAGGTTGCAGTATATTCTTTGTAAAGTGCATAAATTAAAATGAATCTCACTTTATGGAACTACTACAGTTTGTAAGAGATATAAGTAAGCCTCGGCCTAGCTACCTTTTCTTACATGTTCATGTATCTGACACCTGAATTCTCTGTTTTGTTTTGACTAGTAAAACAGTCTCTATTTACACATACTAGAAACCAATGCTTTCAGAAACAGCAGCTTGTTTTTTTCATGTCCCTGGTTCAGGGCAATATTAAAGCCCTGTTGTTAACTTAAAGTCTACCTGACTTACCAGTCTTCAGCATGAGACCTATAGATTTCAAAGAGAAGAAAGCACATGTGATCCTAAACGGATGAGCTTTCACAAATTATGGACTCAAAAGCACTAGGAGCCTAGTATAGCTATAGTATAGTTCACAGATGCTGGTTGTTCCAAAAAATTTAAGAGGTTATCAGATACTGTCTTCTTCATTCCCATATTCAGCTGCAATACCACGTTAAACCACAGCTAAATACTGCAAAATACCATTCTTATCTGGTAGGTCAAAATGTAGTTCACAACGTTAATCAGAGAAGTGAAACAGTAATTAATAGTAATTAATGGATCTGTGGCTTTCAAAGAATGCAGACAAAAAGCCTCTTTGTGTCAAAATGTATGCCTTAATGTGGCAGTCTGGAAAGCTGTACATGCAACAGTTTTGGGGCACTTGTATTGAAGTGGGCAATGTCCACAAGTGCATTCAGAATACTGAAAGCTAGAAGGAAACTGTTAGCCTTTTTGGGGAAAAAAAGAAATTTAAAAAGACGTAAAAGAACGACTAGAGCCATAATTTCCCCATCTACCCCTTTTTCTTCTGCGATTCCCACGTTCCTATATTCTAGACACAGGAAGGAAAAGCAAAACAGGATAGGTGACAATGATCCATCCTGCAGCTACATGAAGTTGTCAACATCTGGTATCTTGAATCAGACAGAAATTGTAGGAGAGGTTATAGCATCTGCAAAAATAATCTGTATCCTCTGCGCTCCAAAGACTGTTGGAATAAGGGGCAGAACCACATGAGTGAGTAGGGAGAGTGGTAACCAGTGCCCAACTGAACTCTTTTCACAGGATGTTCTTCTTGTGTTCAACTCAAAATCTTACTTCTCACTCCACCCTCTCTCACCTTACAACTTTGGCTTTGTCCTTCTTTCAGTCTTAGTTAAATATAAATAGGTGAAACAGAAATAATTTCTCCTCCTCACATTTCCCTTGCAGTCTGCCAAGGGTATTGTTGGATGAAAACACATGTGCATACAAACATACACTCCTACTGATTTCAAACCTGCTAAGTCTAAAATTTGAAGTCTAAAATGTTACAGGACAAGTTGCTTGTCCCTGAAGAACACAAGGCTAAAATCAGAGTAAGAACTGACTTTTACTCCACTAAGAAACTAAGTATGGCAGGAATGACAGGTATGCTGAAGGATACTCTCGAATTCTGCCATTCTATACAGAAAGAGCTCTTTATCCACAGAATTCTTTGAAAAGCAACAGAAAGCAGGCTACCTGGTTAAAAACCGAAAAACCACCAACAAAAAAAAACCCCAACCAAACAACTTACGTTGCTTTTCCTTCTCTCAGGAAAATACAAGATAAAGAGAACTGGAGTGTGGCAGATACCACTTTCTTAGACAAAGGCTTGAATTTTAACTTGACATCTGTCTGTGTAGGCATGGGGCTTGCATATTGCTTCATGTTGATGCTGCTGGTGGCAAGCGCTTTTCTGCGTCCAGAAGGAGATTCCTGAAAGCAAAGGAAAAACAAAACTAACATTAAAGGTGCTGTTGCACTGAAACCTGAAACAACAACAAAAACAAACCACTTATTAAATCTGCATCATTCTTTTTTTCAAGTACACAGGTAGCTGGGATTGCTATGGTCCTTTCTAGAGACAGAAACAAATTTCTTAAAGTAGGTCAGCCACTAATGGGGGCTCTTCGAACACTTGCTTAGCGGATTAGAAAATAAAAAGTTATTCACTGTGATTAGTGGCCTTCCATATGAGACCCTAGGTCTTTAAGTGATTGAGCTTGTAGCAGCACCCGCAGCACACATCTGCTTAAGCAAGTGGGAATGTATCTCCATTTCTTCTGACAGCAAACTGGACTAGGATAGGACTGGACTAGGACTTACATGGGTTTCAATTATGCATATATTTCTTTATGTAATGGTATGAGGCCATTGAGTTAATATGTTGTCTCTGTTCAAGGCTCAAATGTAATACCTAAATATTTTTTCAAAGCAGGGGTACTTCTTAGTTGTGCTCTACATGTACATTTAAGAGTGACATGTTTCTGAAATTAAAGTTGACAATGTTTCCAAAAATATTGATAAAAATTTTGCAAGGGAAAAAAAAAATCAAGAATAGAGAAAGATAAAAACCTAAGTTGTATTTCAAAAGCCTAAGTTATATTTCAAGACAAAGGTGTTGCTCACAGTTGAACAATTCAGTCAAATTAATCTAAAATGCATCTAAGAATCTACTCTCTTGTTCCATCTAATATCAGCATCAGCAGCAAAGGAACAATTATATTTAATAAAGCTCCAGTAACAAAAATAAAACAAAAAACCTCTGCAGTTAACTCTTGAAAAATGTTTCATAATAAGACTACATTTTACTGCAGTTGATGATTTGTGTTGAATAAAGAATACTAATTCGATCACAACATTCAAGCATCCTTTTTCAAAGTACTTGACATTTCCACCCAGTAGAATAAGTCAGAATGTAATATGTCATCCCCAAAGAATACCTTGTTTAAAAAACTAGTCTTATCTCTCAGATTACACACAGCAATATTATACAGAACTATTAGTGCATGTAGATACCTTATGAATGAATTTCAAAAATGCATCAAACACTTGAGAAGGATTTAGGCCCTCTCAGAAGAAATACTTAAGAATATGCAAATACTCTCAAATGAATCAAGTTGAACAGATGCGACTATCACAAACAATTTGAGTGCTCTTTCTCCAGCTGCGACTGTCAATCAAAGAGCAAGATTAAGGTCCAAGGTTCTGACAATGTGTAAAATGCAAAGTACGATCAGGGAGTCTCAATTATTACACAGATATGAACAACGGTAACCTGCTATTGTACCATACCTTTAGAATAACTAAACATTACAACTCATTATACCAAATGCAAGACTTACTGCGGTGCCAGTTCGAAACGCAACATGAGAGATGTGGCATTTCTTTTTTGCATCTTCTCCAGGTAAACATAGGGAAGCAGTTTGCATCTTAACAGTAACTTGTTTCATAAAGCTAAATTTTCAGTATTCACACTATGATGTAAAAATGGTGTTCATGGTGAACGGAAATGAAGATTGCTTAGACCTCTACTATTTTTTTTTAAGGTTCTTTAGAGAAAACTGACGTATATAATGTGGTGTGAAAATATTTATGCAACTGGAACAGTAAAAACTACTTGCCAATTCTGGTGCATGTGTTTTCCTGCCAAACAGAAAAGGAGCAAGTAGAAATTACAAACTAATTTGGAGCCACATGAAGAAGACAACGGGCAACTGGTACAAGTTGCACCAGGAGAAGTTCCATATCAATTTAAGAAATAAATTTTTTACAGCGAGAACAATCACTCACTGGAACAACCTTGCAGGGATGTGGCAGAGTCCCCATCGCAGGAGGTTTTCAAGATGCGACTGGACTGTGTGTTAGATAGTCTCACCTAGGCTCTCTTTCTCACAAAAGGTTGGGCCAGACATCTTTCCAGGTCCCTTCCAGCCTGGGCTGTTCGATGGTTCTACAATTCTGCCTTGAAGATGCCCCCACCTGCAGTCAGCCCAAAGGAAAACATTCTGCCCATGGGCTCTAATGACTAGGAATCATTTGTCACGCTTTGGACTTGGCTCTTCTTTGAACCGGTTGGGATGAGCTTATGCTTGCAGACAAAAACCAACTATATCCTAGCTGGTTTTAAAATCAGTATCATGGTATCAGTGTTATTCTTATTGAAATGATAGTTCGCAGTGTAACTCTATTATGTGGAAAGATTCTTCATTTGTTCACTATTCCCAAATTATGCAATTAGGTTTTCCTTTAAAAAAAAAAAAAGTTGACGATCTTTTTTTCCTCTTTTTAAAGAGGATGCATGTCTGTTGTCATGTCCTTACTCCCCTTCATCAATGAAAACACTCCCAAAAAGACCAGGTGTATCTATACCCAGTGAGAAACAGGTGTAGGGAACAAATCATGATCATGCGTACTTGCTTCCAGCCTTCTGGATGAGCCTCTGATCAGCCACCCCATGCCTGTATTCTGATGTATTACGCTCTTCACAGTTAGACTGTGAAAATCATTTCCCAGCAGCCGTAAACAACCCCGATTTAACAAAGACCTGGATTATTTCCCTGTGTACCTACCAATACCTTCTCAGCACTGGCTCACCTGTTACACCCAATGCTACAAGAGCAACACTGAGACCTCCCATGAGGTCTCTGCAAGGTACCGTAGGAAATACAAATACACTTCAGTGACTTTGAGAAACTGAAGGTGTATTTTGGGGGGGAAGAACTACTTTCTCTAGTACAAATGATCTTATCTGATAACATAACTGAGATGCATGTTGTCTTTATCAAGGTGATTTCACTAAAAAAGTCAAAGCAAACAAGCAAAGCCAACCTAATGGTGACTCTGAAGTGAAGAGAAAGGACAGAGCATTAAGCTTGCAAGCATCCAAAAGCTGGACATGGACATCAAGGCACGAGACTTTTGGAAAGATGTGGAATTACGTTTTCACTTAATATCTATTTATTGTATAAACTATTGTCTTGCTATTTGCCGCTTCAGATTTTCTGGATCAGAGAGTGAATAAGAGAAGGCGAATAAGGAAGAGGGGAAGTTCTCCCAGTGAAGATCACCATAAGCAACTCCTGGTGAAATCTGCTGGGGTTAACTGGAGTAGAGGAGGAAGGAGACAAGAGTGCAGGCAGCCATGTGCCGGTACGAAGGAAAGAAGCCAGCCATGTGCAAGATGATTCTCTTAGCACTAAATATCCTGAGGCATTCTGAAGAATAAGACATACTTGGCAATCAAGTTCAGTCTTCCTGAGAAAGGAATTAATTTCATAATCACTTTGTGGGCCAAAGACAGAAGTTGACTCTTCAGGTTCCAATTGCCTACAAAAATACAAATTTGTAAATTTTTCACATTAAAAAAAAAAGACAGTCTCTGATCTTTCGAGTTTTATTTTCCTTAACATGTGAGTTAAAGTACTGCCTGTACAGACCTTTAACTCCTGCTGCACTGCAGTCTTTAATTCCCAAGACTCAACTGCCCTCCTTTCGAAACACACATATTGAGAAAAACACAGCAATATATTTCCATTCTGCAGAAACTAGATCAAAAAGTACTGTTCTTAATTATTTAAATACTAAACGGTCCCTCACCCTCTCTAATGGAAATACATTAAGTGATGCATAAGTCCTGTACAAACACCATCCAAAACCAACCTCATCAGGGAAGACAAGTTTTCATGACCTTTCTCCCTGAAAAGGAAGACATACAGTGTAACATTTTTAGAGTCTGTCTTTTCACATTTTATAAAAGCAACTGCTAAAAAACCCACATAGATATGCAAATTTTAAAGAGGAGCATTCTGCTGCACGCTTGGGCATAAAATAATTAGACAAAGCAATTTTTCTAGCTGTAAAAACCCATTGAGATGAACAAGTTTTGAGGATTTCGCTTTCCTTTTTTTTTGCTTCAGAAATAAACGAAGAACATCTCGAAGGAAGATGCTCGAACATCTCGCTTGCTGAGCTGCAAGCGCCATCTTGCTTAGATGACAAGATCACTGCTTCACCAGCAGAGCAAAATGGATCGCTGCGGAATTTAATTTGTAAGAGTATACAGCAATTAAATGCTAAAATAGACAGGCTACAGGGAGCTCTCTCAACTGGAGAGAGTAAATTAGAAACTACGTCAGTTAAAATAATTTAGACAGTTGGATGGGAGATTTGGAGGACCAAATGCAGGCAGCACGATCTGTGCCGAAAACTTGTTTAAAAGCAAATAATGGTTCAAGGTATCTAGAACATTATTAAGAATTATGATGCATTTGAGTGGAGAATTTAATGTTTAAAAAACTCTGCATGTACCAGAAAAGTCCAAGTCCTAGACATGAGGACTGGGAAGGAAATTAAAAATATAAAAATGTTGAAACAGCTACACTTTATTTATATATGTATATATGTTTTTCAAAATTGTGATGCTCACAAAGTGACCACTGTCCTTGTCCGATTGAGTCAAATTCTGTTTAGGCTAAAGGGTGACTTCAAAAACACCAACATGATGGCTTTTATAGCACGTACAGATTGATGAATCATTATATTAAAAGCAAAACACACCGTTTCTTATTGAGCACCAGTGGAGACAATACTTTCAGGAAGTAAAAAGAAAACACAGTATCCTCCTACAGCTACTGTCTTCTTATGGTCTGCTTTTAGGACAGTCCCATGAGATTTCACATGCACTCTGAGCAGCTGAGATATGTAGTGAATGGTATTTTCTGACCAAAATCATACCCATGGGTGTGCTCAAGCAATTTGCTGTGGGTAACAACAGACTGTTCATCTTCAGAGACTGATCTTTTGCCTTTACAGACTCTAGAAATCTCCAAAGATTAACATCAGATAGGAGGTTTAGATAGTGAAATGATACCTAATAAATGGAGGTAATTCATCTACACTATGCAAACTACCACCGAGAAAATTTGGAGATCTGTTTTGCTAACAAAAATACTGTTAAGCTTCTTAAACAACTGCTGGACAGATGGCAAAAAAAATGTGCACAACCAAAATTTTAGTCAAGCAATTTATTAATAGGCCATGTGTATGAGACAGGTATCCGCTTCTAAAGTTGGCTTGATGCTTACTAAAGGCAATAGAAAAAACTTTACAGGTGAACTGGACAAATTGAATAAGTAGCAGAGAAGTTCGGAATCCTGAAATACTCAGTCTTGCAAATGATGTGGATAACTGCTTTATGTATCCATTTAAAAGGTCTTCATCGCTTTCTCCTGTTTAGTAAAACAGAAACAATTCCTGAACACTCTCCCACAGAAGGATGCAGTTAGATTGATAACTGATGCTGAGAAACATTTACTCAAGTAGTTGTAGCCCTTCTCCTCCTTGCTCTTTCAGATTGCTTACTCTAGAGATTCTGTGCAAGCTCCTCTTTTGCCATCAACAACAGGTTTGAATTTACTGTTAGATGCCTTCAATCATCTGCTCAACTCTGTCCTTATGCTCTACGCAAACATTAGCTTTTTAGAGTACACGAATTTTTGCTTTTGTTGTACTGAGCTTGTGTTGTACTGCTCAGAAGCCCAGGAATACTTGACTATCTCCTATCACTCAGTAGCGACAAAAATCACATCCTTTCCTGCAATGCCTAGATCCCAAAGTGCTGAGCTCACTAACACCCTAATACTGTCTGGTATTCTATTTCCCTTTTGTAGCCGTTTGCTCTGCCCCGTTGGGATCATTGCATGGTAGGGATTGTCTGTCCCTCTCCCAGCAGTCAGTTACATGACCCTGGGCCTGCTAAGGTACATGGTACAGCTATGTGCAAGTCTGCATGTATTACTACATAAATCACTGCTAAGCAGAAGCCATTGAGCAAAGGCTATAAGTTTAAGTCCTACTGTAACTCCCATACAGAATTTTAATTTTGCCATGAACACAGGACATGAGCTCATGGAGGCTGGGCTGAAGTTGGCAGAGACACTTGTTATTATGAAGTGGTTGCTTAAATCCTCAAACCTTTGCTCTCAAAGGAGCAGATTTAAAGAAGTCTGGGCTCAAGCTGCTGCTGCTACATGGCAGGTGAGGCTGGCTGTTGGGAAAGGTACTGTACGCAGGGCTGGCAGTTTGGCAGAAAATAAGAGTCTTTCGTTTTCTGTGAGCTGTGTGCTGCTGAGCTGGATCCTTCACAGCGTGCTGTCCACCTCTGAGACCAACTCCTGAGCTCCGCTTCAGCTGGGCACTTCCAAACAGTATCCCCCTGGTTTGGGGTTATTTTTCTCCTCCCTGATTTTGAAGAGTATAACCATATAGTACTTCCATAGACTTAGCTTCAAAACAAAGTAGAAATACAGATAATTTACCTAATGCTAGAAGAGGAGAAATAGCAGATGATAAAGTTGGTTTCTAAATTTTTAGCTGAAATTGGAGTAAGAAACGCCTGTCACATGAGATCTCCTCCTTCCAGGAAGAGAACAGTAGAGCTGACTTGATACCCACAGCTTTATTTTGTTGCTCAGCAACTCATAACTCCACATTTTGCCATGTATTGACTAAAGGGGTTTTCTGGTTTTTGCTTTTGTTTTTCAACAATAGGCAATACCTGTTATAAAATCTGAATTTAAGCTTACCTACCAGTGCCTGGCACTTTAGCCCTAATTCATCTGGCAGGAAATCTGCACTTTTGTGCTTCACTCTGTTGTCCACCTGCTCCATGCAGAAGTATCACACAAACGGTGCTACTGAAGCTTCAAATAGTTACACAAGAGTGATGTCCAGTTAGTGTCCCCTGACAGAAGTCAGTCTTTAGCAGAAAAATAAATGTGTTTTTAAAAGAGGGTAAAGCAGTTACCTATTAATTATTGGCTTCAGGTGTGAAAAGCCCTTCTGTTGCTTACATCTTACATAGATGATGGCAAAGCAGTGGATGTGGTCTATCTTGATTTCAGCAAAGCATTTGACACAGTCTTCCACAGCATCCTCGCTGCTAAACTGAGGAAGTGTGGACTGGATGATCGGGTAGTGAGGTGGACTGTGAACTGGCTGAAGGAAAGAAGCCAGAGAGTTGTGGTCAATGGGGCGGAGTCTGGTTGGAGGCCTGTATCTAGTGGAGTGCCTCAAGGGTCAGTTCTGGGACCAGTACTATTCAGTATATTCATCAACGACTTGGATGAGGGAATAGAGTGTACTGTCAGCAAGTTTGTGGATGACACCAAGCTGGGAGGGGTGGCTGACATGCCAGAAGGCTGTGCTGCCATCCAGCAAGACCTGGACAGGCTGGAGAGTTGGGCGGGGAAAAATTTAATGAAATATAACAAGGGCAAGTCTAGAGTCTTGCATCTGGGTAGGAACGACCCCAGGTTCCAGTATAGGTTGGGGAATGACCTATTAGAGAGCAGTGTAGGGGAAAGGGACCTGGGGGTCCTGGTGGACAGCAGGATGACCATGAGCCAGCACTGGGCCCTTGTGGCCAAGAAGGCCAATGGCATCCTGGGGTGTATTAGAAAGGGGGTGGTTAGTAGGTCGAGAGAGGTTCTCCTGTCCCTCTACTCTGCCCTGGTGAGACTGCGTCTGGAATATTGTGTCCAGTTCTGGGCCCCTCAGTTCAAGAAGGACAGGGAACTGCTGGAGAGAGTCCAGCGCAGAGCCACAAAGATGATTAAGGGAGTGGAGCATCTCCCTTATGAGGAAAGGCTGAGGGAGCTGGGGCTCTTTAGCTTGGAGAAGAGGAGACTGAGGGGAGACCTCATTAATGTTTATAAATACATAAAGGGTGAGTGTCACGAGGATGGAGCCAGGCTCTTCTCGGTGACAACCAGTGATAGGACAAGGGGCAATGGGTACAAACTGGAACACAGGAGGTTCCACTTAAATATGAGAAGAAACTTCTTCGCAGTGAGAGTAACAGAACACTGGAACAGGCTGCCCAGGAAGGTTGTGGAGTCTCCTTCTCTGGAGACATTCAAAACCTGCCTGGACGCCTTCCTGTGTAACCTCATCTGGGTGTTCCTGCTCCGGCAGGGGGATTGGACTAGATGATCTCCAGAGGTCCCTTCCAATCCCTAACATTCTGTGATTCTATGAACTTCTTTTCATTTTGCATTCCAGGTTCTAAATTTGCTTAGTCTCTCTTGGTGTCACATCAAGACAAAGACCCAGAATCGCTGACATTAAAAAGGTAGGTTTGAAATAATACCTCAAGCTCAGCAGCAAATATTTAACACAAGTTCAATATACTATTAAGAACAGTCGTTGAAAGGTCTGTAGCTCTGTACATCAGGTTGTGCTTAACTCCAAGCCTTCTCCTGAGGAAACAAATGCTGTGCAGGAAGACATACAATACAGACCCCTGAATTAACTCCAGATTATTTAAACAAACTCGCAAACATAAACACATTATTCATCCCCTTTGTAATCTCCAACAAGGAAGTGAGTTTGAGGTAACAGTCATTAAAGAAGAAACAAGGTCAAAAGATTAACTGCTCCAGTGACCTTTATACTCTAGTTCACCTTTCCAAAAAATATTCTATTTTACAATGGCATGTAACATTGCCTAGACTTAATGATCTAGCATAGATAAAACCTGTTTCGTAAAACACCAGTCTGTCATCAACCAACTGTTATTATCTGAGGATAACTTTCATAGAGTGAATGCACAATATTAAATGAAATAAAATTTGCAAGGCTTATGATACAGAAAAAGCTTTTAATGATGTCAAGGGAAGATACTATGACTTATTTTTTCTGTACTGAAAGGTGGACCTCAACTTGAAAAGCACAGAATGAATGGATGTATGGTCTGTAGTACCTGATGGCTGCGTGCTAAGCAGTGATGCTCATAAAGCAGCTGTTCTCCTTGTCAGAACCAGCCCCCTCACGTCAAATTATTTATCATATTGATAATACCTTAGTCTTAGGCTAAAAGCCCTCTTCAAAAAAACCCAGCATGATGTTTTTTAAAGTGAACATCTCAGTTGTTACTGGAGCACCAACGTATCTATTATTAAATTCATGATTGTGATTTTTTATTCTCTTCTCTCTTGTTCACAACTTCACTTTAACCACATGCCAAAACAAAAATATATAATCCCAAGAGGATATAACACAGTTGGAAAAGGCCCCCAAACCACAGAGAAATTATTTGACCTGCAAGTGCTCCTCCTCCTCTCTCTATTTCCCAGTTATGACCCTGGAGGACACGTTCCAAGACCACTATAACTCTTACAGCTCTGTGCTCATGATCCCAATCACAAAATTCACTCTGAAAGAGTTGACTCTTCAAGAAAGTGTGTTCATACAAGCATACAGTTCTCCTGCCCATGCCACTTTATTGCTATTTCTTTTCTCCAAACCTGCAGCTCACCATCAGGGACAAAAAACTAAGCGAGACAACTTTAATATGCAAACCTACTCCAAGCTGTTATCTAAGAGCAGTGTGGTTTGCAAGTGATGGTTCCTGCATGCAGTACTCCCCACTACAGAGTAAAGGAAGAAAAAATTTTTTTAAAAAAATTGAACCAATGGATCTAGCTAATGCCGTACCAATGGCACGCGACTTGAATCTGACATATGCGGGAAGAAGCAGGAGGCAAAGGGGAGGTATATAACCAGGGCAAAAGAGAGGTAGCTGAAAATTAAGATCTGTGTGAAGCTAGAACAGGGGCATGCTCACACATGTAAGACATCTCAGCCGTCACACTCTATGCACACAAAAAAAGTGAGAATAACGTATGGTGCAGGTGTAGTCACTTATTTTATATATGTGCATTTATAAACAACATAATATATATTTTAGCAGCAAGGACAAATGCAAAGCATTCCAAATGCAGCTCTGCAATAAACAAACACATCGACTTTTTCAAAGCCCATTCACCCCTCCCTCCAAATTTGTTTAAATCAGGGAAACAGCTATATGGATTTCTTCTGACTTTGCACTTTAAGTAAAATTCACCTCAAGGCTGACAGGCATAAAAAAAAATTCAGTCCAGTGGGTGATTTTTTTTTTTTAAACCTGCAATAGCCTGAAAACAGGCAGTTGTAATGAAGCTGCCCTGTCAACCATAACCACACTGTCACTAGAGCAACACAATGATATTGCCTGTGCAAAGAAGCAATGCATTTAACATTTTCTCCACTGTGTATTATCTATTAGCTGAGTTTGTCACAGAGATATGTGGCAGTTCCCCGTAATACTTAATGAATATACGGCGAGGCATACAAGAACCCATCCATGTCTGCTTCAGCACAGGTTTGTCGTCTTATATTTTGGCAAACAAAAAAATTCCTCCCTTCTCTTATCTTAGGCTTCCGTTAAATGCTGTTACTATCAAGAAATAGAAGTTGTCCCAGGCAAACATCTCAGATCTCGCCATTGCTATTCACTATTACTAATGCACATTACATGTTCAGTTTTCCCTCACTGCTTCTATGAAAAAGCTCTTGTCAAAAACAGATTTCATTTTTTTCTGTGTATGCACAAATTAGTTATGGATGATTAACAAAGCATTCATTCTTTTATTTGCTTTGGCTGAGACTTGATCTGTGTTACATTTATGTGAGGGAAGCACTTCATTTTATGTTGATTAAATATGAAACACTGTACTGCTGATAAAGACTTGTGTTCAAGGCTGCATATTATACCGACAAAAGATGCGTGTTCTTGAGCTAACGTTTTCTTAAACAAGTTTTTCCAAATTTTTAATTGCAAAAAATTTGCTACACCATTTCTTTTTCTTCTCACCAACTACTGGTTAGTAAGAGCTTTATGTCCCAAAGCAATATGTTGTAGTCATAACAAACAGCAATAGTTATATTGTATATTTAACATAATAAAAAATAAATTTTCAAATTCTGGCCTACAATTTGATTTATTTAGACATAACTTGTGTTATAAAACTTAACCAAAAAAAGACTGAAAAACTAAGTAGGACAGGGAGCAAATCATAATTACAAGATTCTCCTATCACATGAAAAATATAATGAAAATGAAGATGTATTGGAGAAGTCTTATGGAAACTTACAGCCAGTTGTAACAGAGTTTGCCCCTGATCTAGTGTTACTAACTCCAGCTATCACATGCGTAAACACTTGTCTATAAGGCCCATAAATCTTCCATGTCCATTAAACACAGTGGTATAGTGACACCAAGAAGGATGCACTTTGGTTCAGGAAAGTATTCATGTGCACGTCTGACTTCAAGCATATGATCTACGTGTAATTAAATCAAGTTAAAGAAAGCCGTGCGATTAAGCACCTTGTTAAATCTGGGAACATACTATTAGCCCTTATAAAACAGGAGATTCTATCTTGGGCTTTACAGCACATGAAAACAAACACGTGCACACACATGCATGTGCAGAGTATTATACTTTTGCAAGAGAGGATTTATTTTTAGTGTAGCTATATAGCAGCAAGTGCAGCTCTTACTCAGGTTAGGAGGAGGTCTGGCCACAATGACTCCTAAGCCACAAATCTCACCCAGGCAATGTGGTCTCACTCTCTTCTACAATTCAAACAATGACTGATGGTATCGCACCTTAATAAAATCTTCTCTAACACCTCGGTGTCACAAAAATAAGTCTATTAAGTTTCTTTCTTAAACACCACCAAAACCAAAGTGTGAACTTACGGTTTTCATCTTCCTACCAAGGAGAGAGAGCCCTACTATAACGTGAGGCAGGAAACAGCCCAAAGCAAGGGATATTTGATGCAAGTTGGCTTTAGAAAGGATGGCCAGTGCTCCACACAGAAGAAGGTGATTTCTTGGGGCGCCCCTGAAATACCACAGCACTGGATGAGAGAAGATGGAAAGCTTGTTTTGATCCAAGCAGGCTACTACGTGGTCTCTGCTCCTCATAGATGGACACGGCCATTAGCTGGCAGCTGCCTGAAGCAGCCAAGACCCATCTGGAGGAAGGTCCCCCCAGCAGTGACACACTGCAGGTAGGGCAAGATGGGGCCAGCAAAGGCAACCAGGACTATTTGGAGCAGCTGCACTGCAGTGCAACGTGTGAGCTCCCGCAAGGCATGAGAAGCACGAGGGCTCCCAGAAACACCCATTTCTCCTCATCTCGCTCATCCAGAGCAGTGCCACAAGATAACAACTTCTACATGATGCTGCAGCTGATTAGGTGGTGTTTGACTCCTAACTTATGTCCTACCTGCATCCCGCTTTTCCAGCCACATGCTCTTGCCTCGCACTAGCCCTGCACTGTGCTGGCTCTTCTTTCATAACCCAGTTCCTCTCACTAAACCAGCAGAAAACTCATCCAGGAAAACAAACAAACAACAAAACAAACAAAACCAACGAAAGCCAAAATACTTCTTTTTTTAAAGCCACTCCCCCCAAGAAAAAACAAGCAAAACCAAACAACAAACCAAAACCACACACACCACACAAACTAACAGCACAAATGTTTTCAGGAGATGAATGAGCACTGCAAAGGCCAGGTGAGCACCGTGGCTGATGCACTAAAGGGGCAGCAGCATGAAGCAGGGAGCAGAGAGGAGGGAGCAAGAAACCACCCATTTTGACAGCAGCAAACTGAGAACAGCTCAGTCATCACACGCAGTTGCATTTTCAGGCTGCCCAGTATTTTACAGAGATTTATGCTTCCCATCCCAGTCCGTGTGTATTCAACTCCTCGTCCTTGCCGACAGAGAATGGTTGAAGTGAAAGATTTTTATAAGGATCCTCCAAAAAAGCTTTTTTTTTTTCTTTGCTTCAGGTCACATAAGAACACACAAAAGGACAAAGCTATAAATGCTCACAAGCACTTTCTTGTCTTTATTTCCACTCTCTGGAATGAGGCCAGAGACATCTAAGTAGTGCACTCTGTTCTCTTCCACTCCCTCTAGAAATCATGGACTCTTTTCTCCTCTGCAGCCAATTTCCTCCTTCTCTGTCCCGGCCCAAGCTTCAGCTACTACAAAACAATGTTCCCCTGTTCATCTTCCAGGCGTGTTTTCCATGCACCTACACCAGGCTCCCTGAACCATCCCAAATCTTTAAGGCTTTACGTTTACAGATCCAGGATGAAAACCTGTTCTCTCTGCTGCAATTCTAGGAAAATTCCACTCTCCCCCCATTTTGCATATGAACACAGCTGCACTCACTTTCTTAAGGTTCGGCCCCTCCGCAATACTAATGGGCTGCCACTCAGAGGTTACTAGGGTGTTTTTAGCCTTACTAAAATATACCTGACACAATCGTACTGCTGTTTCCAAAAATACAGAAATATATCATAGCACAAAGTCTCGCTAATCGAAGCCTGAAACTTGAAATTGGGCATTGGCAAGTCAAACAGCAAGTATGTCCCATATCATACAGCTTCCCATTTATTTATAATGTCTATATATATATAATTATTAGACCTGCACAAATTATAATTCACAAAAATAAGTGTTACAAAGTAAATACCAGTTTCAAATAATCAGTTTCTACATATTCTTTTAAAATACATTATTCTCCACATTCCAGCTACATCAGGAACATTTTTTGAGTGTTACAGGCACAAGCACTGTCAATATTTCTAAAACTCCCGTAGAAACAAGTTCACATGTGAATAAAAAGAAAAGATGTTGCTAATGGTTTATTTATTAACATATAATGTTGCCATCAAAAACAAATACAATAATAAATTAATAAATACAATGTATCCCTAATGAAAGGGGTTTTCTCTCCCCACTCTGTGGCTGAGAAGGTAACCTAACTTATGGAACTGAAAAAAATCTCAGTGTTCATGAACTTAATATTTGATCCATTCATATCTACAAATATTCCACAATAAAAGGAAATAAATGATAATTAAAAACCCAACAAGCAACCAAATAAAAAAACCCACCAAAAAACTCAAACAAAACTCACACAAGCTTAATCTCATACTCAGTGTAACATTAAAACACTTAGAGACATCTGCATTAATCAATATTCAGAAAGTAGTGCTTCAGTTCCAGGTAGTCAGCAATAGCACTCGTATAATATTACAGAGAGCCTGATGTTTTGGCCAAACAAGAGCATGAAAAAATGAAACTAAAAGGCATATTGTACATGTGACTTACAGGTCTTGGATTATTACCTCTAAGCTTATTAAGAGTAAAAGCTGTCAGTCGGACCACCCCACAACCAGGGAGGAAAACTAAGATTACTCAGCAGTAAGAAGCATAAAAAGGAGACATGTATTCTCAGAACGGGTGAAAGCAGAGAGTGAACCACAGACCTGCTTCAGCTACCTCGAGCAGTAATTGGCTCACAGGAGTGACTACCACGTTAAGGCATTATCATTATCTAGCTCACATAACTGGAAATTCATGCTCTGTTCTTTAAATTGGCTTAACCAGCAGCATCTGCAGCACTTTAATTAATTACAGCAATTGACATACCTTAAAAGTAGATGCACAGATCTGAAATGATAATGCCCTGTGAGTAATAATTGTGAGCCAGCATTAATCCAGATCTATCCAAAACAAAACCAAGGGTACGCTGTTGTGCCTCAACTGCACAGAAAACAAGCTTCAATGTAGTAATTATTATTGTCTGTCCAGGTTCACCAGCAAATACTTTAATTCTGCGTGACACTTTACACTCAAGTAGCCCAGGAATGCAGAAGCTCACAACAAAGAAAAAACCAGACTTAAACTTGGGTTTCCTCAGAAAGATAAACTCGAAGTTAGAATCATAACGTAGACTGATTACCACTATTTATTTTTAGTACACTCCTTATAAAGAAATAATAGAAGTCAGATATCACACTAAGCTCAGAACAAAAAGTTTTCTTGACAGCCATTAGCTTCGCTTCAGCAAAAAAATCCACAGGCACTGTACACAAATGTATACTTTTTTCTTCTGATATCTGCAGCTCTAAAATGCAGTAGAATTACTTTTAAAAAAATCGGACACAATAAGTTAAAAAAAACCCTTTTGTTCCTTTTATATACAGCAATTTGAAATCTTTACTTAGAAGAAAATCAGTTCTAAAAGCTTGACAGCGAAATCCATGTACAAATCCTGGACACATTTAAAAGTTGTTCTGTAAGAGACTTCATACCATTTCCAGCCAGAAAACAAAACAACACTATCAAGATTTGTTGTGACTTGCTTCTGTACAATTTCTGGTTTAAAGACAGATTTTACATTTAATTACCACCATGCTGCAAAACGGGACACAAGAAGCTTAATGAAGTGTCCCATATGTCATAGAAGTTTAAACAAACACACTTAAATAGCTCAATGTTACGAAGTTGATCAAATATGATTCTCAAATTCATACATAATTCAGGGTCAAAATATCTGGTATAAAGGCTATTATCAAATGAAATCTGAACTCCCCATTTACCAAACACAAGTTTTATCTTTCACAGTAGTGTGAATGAATGAAACACAACTTTATTGATTCTAGTAAACATGCCGTAGATTTGAACACATTTTTAACCAAAAAAAATCCACCACAGTCATAGACTCAAGGGATGACTGGTTTTAAGTTGCAAAAACTTTAACCATCTATTACAAATGGACGCTACAGCACGAAATGTACCATTTTTCTGAAAGCCCAACTGTTTTCAGTGTAACACACAGCACTAAGAAGGAGGCAAAACATTAGCAAGGAAGCGACTGCAAGCCCGAACAGCTAAAATACCAAGGCTGATGCAGCAGCAAACCCCAGAAACAGTGACCTGATGTAGCAACTCACACCACAGGCTGTTGGAGGAGAAAAATACCTTTTCTAAAGCAGCAAAACTCCAGTGACTGTGATTATACATTTTGTGCATTTGGGCTGGGCAGACAGTGGTGAAGCCTCACTGGTATGTATATTTTCAAGACACGAATATCTATCCTGAGGTATACCCTGATAACATGTTTATCTAGGGTGCATAGGAAACAACTGCATGCACAAATAAACAGCTGCGCACTCAATATAATCATGTTAATCTCCTGAGTATCCACTTATAAATATTAATCTAGAAACTACGTGTGCTAAGGCACCAGCCTGCAAGGAAAAAAGGCCACAGTGCAGGAAAAAATAAAATAATAATTCTTATCTAACCCTGATACTTATTCTACACAGACACTCATTTCTGACAGAGAGGGATCACAAGCGCACAATACCAGTTATTTGTTGACTAAATACCATCACAAAATGCTACGATATAAAGGTTGGAAGGATTAACACAAAAGGTCCCTGTCTAAGACAAATGTCTCCTTCATAGTTCAGTTCACAGCCATCATGACTGCTCAGTCAGCCCTACGATTCCAAAACGCGGGGTATATACCTGCAAACCAAACACGCCAAAGCCTTTCAAAATCTCTTGTTGATACTGGCATATTTTTAGAGGAGACTTTAATTACCACCAGGCTGAAAGAGACTTTTTAAACATGGGAAGATCACCAACTACTTTCCGCTTGAAATCTCAGTGCCTTCGGAAACAACTTCTACAGAGGAATTATGAATTTGCCAGGCTAGCAGGGTTTACACTCTGCTTCCTCCCTTCTCCTTCAGTCTGTCACCTTTCCCAAGGAAAAAATGCAAGACTTGCAACGAAACTCTCTACTTTAAAGTATTTTGTATTTGCAAATGCCTTACACATTTAATTGCACATTTTTATAGAGACCACTTTTAAAAATAAACACAGAGAAATTCATTTATTAGCATGCACTAAAACATGTTGAGTTTTGCTGTAACAATAAAACTACACGGTGATTTTCAAACAAGCCACAAATAGTAGGTGGATAAAAAAGGGCAATTCATATTTCTAAATATATCTTTGGAATTAAATATTATTCTCTAATTATTATGCTGTTTCACACGTCCCTACATTTCAGAAACTGTCTGGGCTGTGTTTATCTTCTCCTAATTCCATTTTCTCAAGGTACTGGAGCTTTCACTTTCAGTAACAGACTACGGCATGAAATACTAAGATGTCTAAAGGAGAAAGGGTTGAATTTTAGTGCAGAATATTCTATCCTTACTGGGATGGTAATTTTTCTACTCCCTCTACTGGCATACTTTAAAAGCAAGGAAAGACAAACCTGAAGGGTGTTACTGCTTGTAAAACATAATGAGAAAGTATTTTTTTGTAACCTCAAAACAATCATTTGCACAACTTGGCAAAACGTTAATCTCAAATCCTGGGGATTTTTAAACCATCAGCAATTTTTTTTGGACAACTTCTTCATTGCAAAAATTAACGGAGTATCTCAAAATAAACATCCCGGACCACTTTGTGTTAGAACTACAATCAAGCAGTCCCATCACCTGTCACTGCTCAGATCAAAACAGATCACTCCCTAAAACATACTATCTGGCTAGTAAAAGACCCTAAGAGCGATCTGTGGAATATAACTCTACATGATTACCATGGGTATACAGAAACGAGCAAAAACATCCGGAGCTTAATGAGTTGCTACTTAACTGCTAGACAGTGCTCTGTGAACCATTTTATATTAAAATTGGATAGTTCTAAACATCACACATACAAGAAGTATTGTTTGACACAGTGCCATTTTGATGATAAATTGCAATCTACAGCTCAAATAATTCTACCCAGGGATTAACATTTCAGAGGCTGAGCCAGAGATTATGTGTGTGGATCTTGAATTTCATCATCTCCCTTTGGCACAATAGCTTATTCTTCCTTTTTTCATCTATTCTCTCATGAAGGGTCAGGAAAGCTTAGCCTTGCTGTTTCATTCATTTCACCTCTACATTAACCAGATACCTTGCAGTCTTTAGTTCTTATGTGTTATTCCATTACAAATTCTACAGCTACACTGCACTATGCTACGGCTAATGAGGTATGTACCAAATCAAAGGGTGCCATCAAGTGGTCATAGCACACTACCAGCATTATGCAAAGTTAGTATTCTGCCCGGGGTTTCACCAGGACACACTATACAGGGGGAATTAAACTCTGCCATAATTTAAAGCCTGGGAGAAATTCAGATGCTGAGAGATGGTGGTGCCACACAATTTCATTTCCTCCCTTCTAAATTCTAAGGCTCAGCCTTACAGCCAGCATCACCACGCAAGAGACATCGCTATCTCTCACCATATGGGTTGGCAGGTCCAAGGACTCTTTCAGCCATTGCGTGCTCTGCTACTCATCATGGTGCACCAGAGAACAAGAACAGCCTTAACCTCTGAAAAGCCTCCCAGCCAGCACGGGGACAAGCAGGGTGCTGCACAGTGGGGGTTTCACAGAACACAGAGAGAATAAAGCCAATGACTTGTGCCACCACAGTTTCAAACCAAACTGAGTTACAGATTAGTTGTTAATCTATACTCATACGGAACTTGAAGACGATGTAAGAGCTCTTCCCTGCAATGACAGTGATCAGCATCTTCAGCATTACTCACCAATTTGAAGATGACTTGACTGATCGTTCTTTGGCACAAGCATTCAATTTGACCCAAACAATTGGCCTTTCCAGATGAAATACTCCATAGTCACCACCCATGTCATATTTAACCGTTTTCTTCTAACGTATATACTATCAATTCTAAATCACAGCCCGTTACCCCAATTTGCCTTTGCCTGGCAGGTAAAAACCAATCAACCAAAACTAAACATCACTTTCCAGTGCATTGAGGCAGATTTTTCAAACAAAGAGTGGTGCCTTTCTAAAAACTGTGGCAACTTTGCTACTGTAGGAAAAAAGGTTTTGCATATGCCATGGGACACAGGAGGGTTTTGCTTGGTGGGGAAGGAATGAGATAAGACTGAAGATTACCCAGTTGTGCCTCATCAGTTCATGGCCATCCACACCATGACTCCCAGAAACTCAGCTGTCACTTAATCTAACACCTTCCAGTTTGTACTTGCAAAGAAAATATCAGGAAAATCGCTTCATTTCTGAAAGGGTTTGGCTTCAAAGTATAAAGCTGAACAGCCACGACCACACCTGCACAATCGCCGACTCTTTAAGGATGTAACTTCAACCATATTTTTCCTGTGGTAGTGACAAAAGAAATGTCCATGTTCAAGAAATGCTCAAGGCAAATGAAGTCTAAATTCTTCTGAAACTGTTCCCACCTGCCCAAAAACTAGCAGCAGTGTTCTCACATCTGGTCTGTCTACACAACCTGCTGCCAGCTCAGGCAACCAGTCATAATTTGGATGCCTACCACAGCTGCTCTGAGGGAACACACAGTTACAATGCACATGTGTGAAGACCAATAATGAATTTTCATCAACTGCAAAGCAACACTTGTGTGTGGTGGACCAAAGACAATTGGAATTTGTAATGCAGAAAGAAGTCGGCCCTTATAATTGCCCATGTTCTCCCTCACAGCCGACTTCATGCTTCCCCATCTTACACTTGCTCACTTTAATAGGTCAGCCAAATTCCCAGTTCTGCAATACAGACCCTTCACAGGAGACCTTACACAAACTTCCAAAGACTGAACTAGAGGCAGGGAAAAATACTAAATTTAGAAGTTACCAACTGAAAAGACACTAAGCTACTTCCCAAAGTATTGCAGAATATATTTAAGGGTTACAGACACTTAAAAAAAAGAAAAAAAAGAAGAGAAAGACCTTGTTTTCCTTGAAGCAGCTGTTTCATCTGAAAGGGAGGCCACAGAGAAAGGATGGAGAAGTAAGTGATAAAGCGGGCAGCATTAGAGCCAGAAATATTTCATTAAGTCCAGGTGAAGCACCCCAATTGTTCCACGAATTTCAAATATCCTTTGAGATAATACCCTTCCTCAACAGCACCCACACTAGTTATTTATGCAGTCTATTTATTTTATACTGCAAATCCTCCCTAATAAATGAGTTTCTTTGGTTATAATATATAATTAAAGTTATATAATATGAATTATAACTAATTATGGGGAAGATTTATATAGATGACTCATGGAACAACAAGCACATACACTTTATACTAATTCTTTGCTGACAGATTTTTAGGGTAATTTTCCAAATATTCCCTTTTGTCCTTTTATTGACAAATATATAGACAAAATCCTCCCTAACTCATCTCACTCCTTCCTGTGACTGCTCCTGGAAGCGAACACCCTCTGTCGTTCAGGGCTTCGGCACTTACCTGAGCCACTTCTGTGAGAGCGTTTTCCTCACTCTTATTCCATTTTCTCATCCTCTCTGCTTCTGTTTTTCCTGCTGCCCACATTACCCAACCATACAGTCTCCCTCTGTCTTTCCCTTCTGTTGCAGACAACAGCTCTTTATGCAACAACATAAGCTATTTCTTGGGTCTCGTGCTTCTCGTTTTCAGGGAAAGATACATTAAAGGACAGAGACTACCAAGTAGTAGGGGAAAAAAAAAAGCCAACAATGCAGGGGTAGTGAAGAGAGGTAAAAAGGTCTAAGATTTTGTCAGAGACAGATTTTGATGGCAGTTGATTTCTGCATTCTTCTTGTATTCTTTACTGAATCTATTTAGCCCTTAAAAGTGGAAAGCACTGACAAATCTCTCATTCTAAGTAACTTCTCGCTCTTCATCAGAAAAATGCTAATTAGTTTCCATTTCAGGGATCTACTTTACAGACAAAATTAAGAGATAATTCTTCACGTAATTTTCAGCGTTACTTCTGATTTGGTAAATACTGTATGTATTCTGTGACTTTTGTGCTGTACCTTCCTGCAACTGGTGGCTGTTTTGATAAGGTTTCTTTTGCCTCAGGGAGCAAAGCTGTAGAGAGTTTCCCACATCTTTTGCTCAGCAAAGCGCTCTTATAGTATAAATCATTAAAACTACGTGCAAAAACTGAGAGCCTTTAAAGAAAATCTCTGAAAACAAGTTTGTTTATTTATAGCAGGAAAAGCCCTCAGAGGCAGACCTGGCACTTTTGCTATTTTGGGCAGTGCACCACAGGATATTAAAATAAACTTCTAGAGCCTGGCATCCCTCATACTCAGCCTGCCATTCTGCCAACCTGCTACACTCCCGGTAAGGACAGTCCCATTAGTTCTCAGCTCTGGTCTACAGAAAACACACCAGAAGCAGAAATATTACCATTTAACAGTACAATGTAACACACAACTGTATCGTCTTCAGCCTTAGAATTCATCCTCTTTGGTATATTATTACATTTTATTTTTCAAGCCACCGGAACATGTAAGAAACATTGCTTAAGTATAGACCACTGTGCTTAGAATAACAATCACTGAGCTCAGACTTGCAACTTTGTACGGGTCACAAATTTAGTAGAAATTCAGTTTAAGCTTATGTTTATTCTAGTAAGTAGAATCACAGAAAATACTGAACAGCTACAAGATGTCATTTTATGGCACTTCATTCAATGCCATTTTATTCACACGATCTTTCCAGCTTAGTCCCAGGTTGCCATCACACCTAAGCTAAACCAGAAAAAGTTCGTTTATGCTCCCTGTCAAAATTCAAGAAGCAATTTGGCTCAGATACAAATACTACAAAACAATGAGAAAGGAGAAACTTCACATGAAAAAAACCCAATATGATGGTGCAGAATCAATTCAGAATGAAGACTATGCTGGGAGGGGAAAAAAAAAACCTGAACGAAATAGCATCAATTAAGTTATAGAGGTCAATTAATTTCCATTATATCACACTCTATTAAGACAGCTAACAACTAAAGATAAGAGGCTAAAGGCAATAATACTCAGTGCTATTACACTGCCAGATGGTTTCCCTAATAATGAAGGTTTTCAGGAAGCCAGAACTCTTATTTTTCTGTCAGCTGGCTACTGTTCTGCTGGTGGCCACTATTTTTAAATAATATGCTCCAAGTTAAATTACAACTGCTTGCATGTACAATCCTATCCAGTTACTTACGCAGAGCTACGTT
The DNA here is from genome assembly GCF_036013445.1 of Caloenas nicobarica. Classification (NCBI taxonomy): domain Eukaryota; kingdom Metazoa; phylum Chordata; class Aves; order Columbiformes; family Columbidae; genus Caloenas; species Caloenas nicobarica. The sequence goes on along the minus strand of NC_088247.1, from coordinate 111,491,441 downwards.
TTACACGATAATGGATATTTTAATTCTTTGACACATATTTCCATACCTTGAGCACATGCAATTGCAAGGTATTATCTCAAATCAACCAACGTATTCAACTGGAATCCCAGATTATCTGCCTTTGAAGGTGACTTATGTCAAAAATATTTTTCATTAAATGTTTTGCCATTTTTTCCATTTTCCACACTGAATATTTTGTACTACCTGGCTGCAACATATGCTGCTTTAACACTGTACGGCTCCCAGGTCAAAAATTAGATTTATCCACCATAATGTTGCCCCAGACAGTGGCATTTTACATAATGATATTCTGAATCGCATCGAGAGCAAATACATATCCGTGACTGTATGTAAATGTAAAAACACACTCAGATGCATAAAGCCAGAAAAAAAAAGTGGCAAGCTGAACAAGCTTAAAAGCAAATACTTTTCTATTAAAAAGCAAGTTGCTCGGCTCAGCTTACACCTAGAGCATGATTAGAATCCCACTGTAAAACAATTACCAGGACACTCTTCTGTATTTCATGTCTGAAAGAGAAACGACCTCATGCAGACTCTGTCTCTTGTATGTGCTGGCAAGTATATTTTACTGCTGATTTTCTATGAATAAACATATGCCAAGAGGGGCTGAACCACACTGCTGGTTTTAAACATGCCTAATGTAGTATTAAGGGTTGGTTTCCAAAGCTGTCTGCCTGGTTTATCAGCTTCCTCCCTCCAGCTGGCACAGGATACTACTGACAGCAACTCTGATCAGCTGTCTTGCACAGTACATTCACAGAAGACAAGTCTTCTAGTGAGAAATAACCCTCCCCAAAACCTAAATGAAATGGTTCTGGCAATTTAGAAAACAGTTGTACTTTACTCTTGTGACTCAGTAATAACCATATAAATTATATGTCAAACTCGTTCCATTGTAAATGTTGCAGCGTACTGAGCTTACAAAACTGGAACCTGATGCCCAATGCTCAGACGCCTCCTGTCTCCATCTTCCTTTTGCGACACCATCTCATGTAATTCTAGCATAGATATCAGAAAATAAGACATCTCCTTTTTTAGAAAATTTTCAACTGAAATGCTGTAATATAGTTTTCAAAACCACCATATCATCTGCCAAATTATATTTAATACAGATCCATTTGGCGCAGTTATTAACACAGCATCAGAAACAACATTATCGAAAGGACAGTTTGGGCACTGCATTTCATTTGGGAGGTAAAGATCAAATAACAGAAGAAAATTTTCATAACTGTTTTTGAAAAAAAGTAGAGAAGAGTTGCATGGGCTCACATTTCATACTCTATTTTACCGATTCAAGATAAATAAGGTATTAAGAGTGTAAAAAGTTAATTAGATATTAAAAGTGCTTTCAACAATTAATCTAAAATTCTCGTTTAGATAAGATTTTTGTCATCTCACAGCTCTGGTTTAATAGATTATTACGTATTAATGATAAAAAGGATTAGTGGTGGCTCTAATCTCAAGTCATCCGGGGAGAGTCTTGTTTTGGTCAGATGTAAAATGTCCATTGCAGACTATATAGCATTGTGGCACCAGTGACACCATCCAAAGCAACAAGCAGGCTTCACGTGGGGACACGGGGCTTGTGCAGGTCAGAACAGAAAGGAATTGCCAGAGCTGTTTGGAAAAAGTTTACATGGCACTTGCCTTCACAATGCTGACCTCAAACCTGGCCTGCCAAACATCTCCGTGTGTGGTGCCATACAGGGGGGACACACGCATCCCCCCTGCCCCTTCTGTCATGCCTTGCTCACCCAGCACTTGCACTAATTACAGGTACTAATTTACTTGTCCTATGGTGTTTGGTGTAAAATTTCTCCGGCAGAACTCAAGTGTGCAACCTGCTTCCATTATGTTCTGTAATTTTCAGAGAAGGTGCCTCATCTAAGGGTGTTAAGTGACCCCTGTGTGGTTTGTGTGGACAGACAGGAGACTAAACCCACTCCCAGACACCCCAAAACAGGGTCCTTCGCGCTGTGCACAGGCTGCTCTCCTGCTCCTTACCAGAGCTGAGAGACCCTGGCTCTCATCACATTCTACTTTTAGCTAAAATTGCACAGAAATGCCATTGTGGTGCACACAAGAAACAGTGGGGTGTTAGTGAAAAAAACCACAGGATCAGGCCTCCTAGAAAGATGCCCTACCCTGTCTCCAGGGCAGCCAGTCAAGACGACGATTTCCACAAGTTTTGCTCCAAAAACCTAATCTTGGAGATTTCTCAACTAGAACAAAGTGCTAAATATTCAATGCAAGCAAAAACTAAGAGTAAAACAAGTTTTCTGATTCTCTATTACATTTAAAGCAGAGCAAGAATGAGATGGCTGACAAAGCAGCATTTAATTCCTAGCTATATCTAGACCAGAATACCCAGCCTAATTTACACAGACAGTCACAGTTCACGTAATCACATACAGCAGAATATGACAGGGGAATTAAAGGACCAGGAAAGCATGTCTGAACTATGAGCTTCCTATTCTAAATGTATTAAATGCAGACATTTAATTCAGAAAAAGCCTAACCTGGCTGGTTCTTATTTTAAGCCAAAAATTTATTTCAAGCAGAAAATACAAAACAAATGATAGAGCTTTTTCGATTACTTTTTCTTAAATAAAGCGGATAGCCAATGTAACTTAAGCTCCCACATGTTACAGAGATGCATTAGAAGAGATAGCCAAGATCTTGTAATAAATTCTGTTATAGCAACTGATGAGCAAATAAGAAATCGCTTTATTCCATATACCAGTCTTTCTCCCCAGGTTCTTTCTGCAAATGGCGTTGACTCAAAATTCCAACTCACTATGCTACGCTGGGATTTGCCTCCCAACATTTATTTCCAGAAACTGGTGAGAAGATTTGACATCTAGACGAGGACTTTTTTTCTGATGTAAAGCAAAACTTGCTCTTGAGAAGTTAGTGTCGCAGCACTGCTGTAGTAGAAATGAGTTGAACAACCAGCATAAAAGTCCGATTTTACCAAAATTATGGGCTAATTACTGTTCAAAATCAAATGAGCTGTTATTTCTTGAAAAGCCTCATTTGGAAAACAACGTATTTAGAGCTGTATCTGATGAAAATTTAACTTTTTCTAATACCTCATTTTATTGTATCACATTTAAAATCAGTCACTAGAAACAAATTCATTTCTATATCCCATCCACCTGCCCTCTTTTTCCCTTTACTTTCACATTATGACCTTTATTTGTGTTGTCATACCTAAAAAACAACAAATGGGCATCTCAGAAGAGAGAAATAATCTCTCCAAACCTGTGAGTGATGGAACATGCTTTAGGGCATTCAAAATGAGAAATAATCATAAGCAACCATGACACCGAATTTCTAGGGAGGGGACACCAAAAACATACACAAAAACAAACACCACCACCCACGATGCACTTGTACCATTAAAATGAAATTATATTATGTAAAATGTTCTGTAACTTTTTCTGATGTTTCTTTCATTTTGAGGATTTGCCCACATTTGGGTGGAGACCAGCTCAGAGCTCTTTTTGGGTTAGGGCTCCTGAAGTTACACAAGAGCAACAGACAAAAGGAAAACACAGAACTCGTTTTTCAGCTTAAACTTGTTATTCTTTAGAACTGATTCCTGTAGGCTAGTTTGAACAGCAAACACTGAACTCCTTTTTTCTCAGTTCAGTAGCTTCATTGGACTTCTTTTCCTGGAGAAACCACTGAAAATACTCTTATTGGTCAAGGTATTAAAAAAAAAAAAAAAAAGAAAGACTGGAAGCATGGATATGTCCCACAGAAGGATCTACATCTGACAATAAATCACTGTCAATCTTGAAAGGCTGGCTTGGTTTTCTTCACCATTCATTACCTTAACGTTCAAAAAGGCACTATTAGAAAACAGTGGTCTAAAAAGGGACACCAAAATATTTTGGAAGATTCTCTAGAAAGGATCTCAATAAAAGAACAGCCTGGAAACTCAGGGCAAAGCTTCAGCAGGCAGAGCTGAGCACTGCTGGTTCCTGATAGCAATGGGCAGCACGAGCAGAAGAGGATGCTGAACACCCAGTCCCGCAAATGAGTCCTTAGAAAGGGAATGCTAATGGTCTGCTAATGCAACCAAGGGAAATGAAATCCCATGTGTAACCACTATCACATTATTGTGGTTGAGTAGCCAAAGGCAAGGAGAGAGCCTCCAGCCACACAGCAAGCAGAATCTGTTCTCCATAGCTATAATTTGTAAGACAAGAAATGGCCTTATACTGTACCAAAAGAGATCTAGGCCAGAACAATTCCAAACAGCAAGGGCAATGGAACATTGGAACAGGCTGCCTGGAGGCGCTGCAGGGACCCCACCTTAAAAAGTTTTTAAAAACAGTTTAGGCAAGTGTTTGCCTGGTATGATGCTGCCTTAAAGCAACAGGCCAGGCAAGGTGAGGCTGCCTCCAGCCCCAGCCTGGATGAATCTATGAGCAAAGCTTCAAAAACAGGTGGGGCATTTTTCTTCTTTCATCTGTCAAATTAGTAGGTCTGGGATGTCCTCTTCTGTAGTTAGCAAAGACCATGTTTGCTGCCACATCAAAACAGGAATGTGGTTAGTATCAGGTATACAGTGATGATCACCAACGGCTTGATCACACCAATGCTACTGAAAGGGTCTCACCACAATTCTGCGCTCTGTGACTAACCTGTGTACAGAGGGGAAACACAAGGCACAGAAGGGAAGATGGAGAAGCCTACTATGAACTTTGGAAAATATAACTACACCATTCATTAGCTATTGGAGATACAAATATGGGCTCAAAAAAAAAAAATCTACAAAAAGCTGGAAAAGTTCTTTCATAGACCGAATCTTTTACTCTCTGAAAGCATTCTATGATTTTTTTTGTTTCATTTAAGAACGTAGAAGGTAGCTGTCTACAAAGCTGTCGAACAGGCAAATGTGATGGTCTATTCTCAATGAATGTTCTCACGTGCTTTTCCATGCTTTGAGCATGCCAGGAAGCAAAATGACATTTTTCCATCGCTTCAGCTACCTTTATCTTAGACAAAGTCCTTGTACATAGAGTCAGTGAAAGCTTCAACATATCTGGACCAATTTAAACCTCTGCTCTTCCCTCCTGTCCCTTTCTTCTTCCGTTAGCTAGACAATCTGCAGAGATGAAGAAACAGAGCCCAAACTTCAGGTCAGCTGAACTCTCCTTAGAGAAGTGGTCTTCATTTCAAGTTGACCAAAACTCATCTGCTGCCCCACTCCTGGCACCCCTGAGGGGACACTCAACAACTGTCCCAGCACAGGCCACTTAAACTATTTCACTGTTAAAAGACAAAGATGTATTTAGAAACATGCACTGGTATTTTGCTTAAATGGGAGAGCATGGAAACCCCACAGAAAGTTTGATGGAGGTATTAATACAGTTTGTGAGTTTTCCCTGGTACCTATAGAGTCTCTTGCCATGCAGAAGCTCTTTGGTGTACACTAGAAAACCTGAGAAAGCAATTCATAAGAGCAATCAGAAGTTAACACTGAAAAAATTAACACTGGAAGTTGGATCTCAGACAGTGAAAGGAACCAAGCGTGGAAACAGCTCATGTACAAATTACCCATAGTAGCAATGAGAGAGAAAAATCACTTACTAGAGGAAGTGGCTTATATTTTTAAACAGAAAGCAACTAGTCCTTGTTCTCTGAACTGAAGAGACAAAATAAACTAATGCCAATCCATAAGATTTTGAAAGGCTGTTACCTCTCCAGAGATTAGTAAGTCTTACTCTTAGCTACTAATTTCTTGCTCTTCAACTTGCTACAGCCAATCTGAACATCTGATATTATTATTAAGAGCACAAAACCCAAGACAACTCCAAGAAATGCCTCATGAAGTAAAAACAGATAACTAAATACACAGAGTCTGGCTAAAGACAAAATTAGAGACAAGCAAGCTTGTAGCAAATATACAAAAAAACACGGCTGTGAAGGAGATAAAGATATGGAGGAAGCTTAGGGAATATTAGTATCAACATTTAAATATTAAGAAACTGTGATATGATCAAATTATTTATGGATTATACATACAGTAGATGACAAAGGTTCACTTACTAGAATACAAATAGAGTGGCTAAGACATTAAAAATACAGTCAGGAAAAAAAAAAATCCCACAATAACCATGGCGATGGATCACAAAGTACCTGTATTTACAGGATCTAAAAAAAACCCACAAAAAAAAAAAAGGGCACACAATATACACACAAAAAATCTTGCTTCATTTTCATTTACAGCATGGTCATCTTGCACAAATCACCTCACCCCACTGCTACTTAAAAATTCCCCTGAAAGTCCAGAGTAATCTTGTTTTGAATTTGGTAACATCTACCAACAAAGGTGGCAAACTTCAGCTGAATATCTCTGTTAGTTGACCCATACTCAGCCATACTTAAGCATTAAAAAAATATTTTGGAGATTAACTTTTAATAGTAACATAAAAAAAGCTCAAAATTTTTTTGAGCAAAGTGTAGATTTCTTCATAAACTTTCCAGGCTTCGGTATTCTGTGTTCTGAGTGTGGCGAACCAAGGACGAAGGGAAACCCTGCAGCCTCTGAGGGCAGAGAACATACCTGGACAAAAATGAAAATCCCACAGGGGACTGTAAACGTCCCTGCACTGATGACCTGTCCCTGTCAAGTTCAATGACAAATATGTTCCTTTAAATCCGGGAAAACCATATGTTAAGCCTGAAAGGGGTAAATGTCAACAGTTTAGGGAGGCAGGAGGTCAATCTCCTGTCTCCTCAGCTCCTAGATTTTTAACACACAGCTGTTTCGTGCTCTAAAATGTCAAACAGCCATTGGATCGTTTGTTAGTTGCTCCAACAGATGAACATATTTTTATCCACCACTAAGTGGAGCTGTTACTCTTGGAAAAAGAGTTTCTCCATATCTTCAAGCGTATTTGTGGATCAGTTATTTTGGCAGTATCTACAGCTTTCTGCAGCGCTTGATTTAAAAAAAAAAAAAAAAAAGGAAGAGATTGAAAACAACTAGCTTTATAGCTGAATTAGCTCTCAATTTTTGCAGTAAAGCTATTTACTAAATTTATTATTCTGAGGATAATTTTTATATATCCTTTAATCCAAGGATAAACATCTACGCACCGATGACTATTTGTCAGTTCTTGTGGGACGAGCTAAAGGCATAACTGAGGTTGCAAAGTGTAACTTTTCATATACCAAAAGACTATCACTGATACATACTGGAACCATCTCCATCTATTCCAGGGTCCACACTTTGGGGCTCAGCAACTGAAGTGGCCTCCCACCCCTGCAAGTATTACTGCAGCGCAGAGAAGATTTGAGGCAGAGTGAGAACAGCATGCAGCAGAGGTACCGCCACCATCTCTATATGTCACACAGTGACATGTGACAAAGAGCAATGTACTATAAAGCTGGTCATGAAGTTGACATGCGCCCACTATAAACTTCTGAAAAAAAAACAACCTCCTGTGACATCGCAGGAAACACAACTATACCCAGAGGGGTTGGCTGAGAAACACACTGACATTATTTCATCCTGAGGAACTTGTACAGTGACAACTGGTGATAGACTTCCCTGATTAAAATAAACTAAGTGAGAAAGAAAAGGAAACTCCAGGAAACAGTAACTAAACTGTGTTTTGCGTTCATAAGTCTCAAACAAAAATAGAAACTTGACATTTAAAAACAAAAGCATAAATTAAGTACTTTGCTTTCAGCCCTTTTAAATGTTCAGTCACTGGTCAGAATAAACCTTAGCTTTGGACACCCAAATCACTTCTGATACTAACAAGAAAAACAAGCTTTCCTAGGCAAAAAAGGGTAACATGCAAATTCCACACCTTAGTGCTGTGTGGCATTACTATGACTCAGGAGACAAGCAATTTTTTTGTTGTTGTTTAAAAGCAGCATAAATAAAAAAAATCACATTACTGAGAAACAGTTCAGAATGAAACCATATTAATGAGACACACACACACTGCTTTGATGCCACGGTCCCTTTAAATACATTTTAAAAAGAAGTTTCCTCTTCAAGGAAACTCCAGGTAAAGCAGCTGCCCCATTTTTGAGCCCAGGCAGCCTCAGAGTGGAAAATGCAGCCCAAAGCAGAGAAGGGAGAAGAAAAAAGTATTTCATGAAGCACTTGCTCTATGCAATGTTAAACCCTGCTGTTTGGCATTATGTGTTTGTACAGTCCCCAGGAGCTCAGCTCTCCTGGAAGTTCTAGAAGCTCCTCAGAGGAGCCAGAGATTCGCAGGATCCACCTTTTGGGTTTTCCCTGGGTGCCCACAGAAAGAGCGAGACTGGGATCTCAGGGAGCAGAGGGCACATCATGACTCACTTGCTCTTCACTTAGGTGACCATGGCCGGTCCCACCTCTCCACTCTGCCTCACTTTCCTCACCTAAAAAGCACAGGTGCTAAAACTGTGCTCTTCGCTCCAAAGCAGCATTCAAAACCGGGAAGGGCGCGCTGCTGTTTGGGATTTAGAGATGTCATAACCCAGCTCCAACTTGTTTACTCCCCCACTCATAGAAAAATAATGTGTCATAACCCATAAAACAATGAGTCATAACCCAGCTCTAACTTGTTTATCCTATTGCTCATAGAAAAATAATGCAAGGAAGACTGATGCTTACAGGGAAAAAATTTAAGCAGTGTAGTATAGTACTCCCCTCTCCTGTATTTTAATTGTAACTTAACAATAAGTATTTGAACAAGCCTTTATTACTATGGAGCAAAGCTTTACTGTGGTTCAGCAGCTCAGATTTTACAATCCTTTTTCAACATTGACACCCTTTAATCTTTTATATTATTAAGTCCTACACAGATACATATATAAAAAAAATAACATTCCAGCTTACATTCTCTATGACAAACGTCCATTCTTTGTCTTCAAACTCTTCGGCATGGGGATCCTAGAAAAACAAACCAGAGAACTTAAGTCTAATAAATAATCCAGGGTACATGAAATTGTAACTCAGCCAAGATTTTTATGGACTCATAGAAATATTTTTACCCACTGAAGATGACAGAGGGAAATATTAATAATTTACCCAGGATGCAGGCTTCAATGGATGTCAATAATAGGATGAGCAAGTTGGGGTAAAACTGACAGTGAGGATATAATAAAGACTCCTACAGACGCAAACATGAGGTTGATTCCGATAAAAGCCAGTAATTCTATTTCCTTTCATTCAGAGCAAAAAGGTAGATCTCTCTTTGATTCTTAAATTCCACCTCCTGAATAAACACAACAAATCTACACCCGCTCCCACCTACAGCAGGCACCGCCCCACCTCCTCGTGCCCGGGCTCCATCAGCGTCAGCAGGGATCTGAAATCACAGCTCCTGCACAGCACCTCATTTCACTGCAAATTTCTTAAACACCTATCTTTACCTCACAACATTTCTGTTGCATCACACGTGAGGATCAGAAAACTTTTTCACCAATGGGAAGAGAAATAACAAGGAAGTTCATATATTTGGCATTTGTTTCCCATTTAATGAGCTTTCTTTCAATCTGGTGGTGTGGTCTGTGTTGTTGTATGAAATTAAGATAATGGTGGAGAAATTAAGTCATCCCCTACATGCCTCTATCAAGGATACTACTTAAAAACAAAACAAAACACAACTTTAAAAAAGTCACCACATTAAGTTAAGGTCCAATCCTAGTTCTGAACAACTGTAACAAAATAACTTCTACTCCTCTTGGAAAACAGCTTCTCACATTAAGAGAATGTGTCTTCAGGCTTTTTTTTTTTGGACGTGAGGCCTCATTGTACTATACCTCAATTTTATCCTATTATTTCAAGGTATAGGAAACCACTCAATTATTCATTTGCCTCGGACGTTTTCATGCTATAGACACTTGTAGATAAATGTCACTTTCCCCTAAACAGCATTTGCCTTCATCATACATGAGGGCCCTCAGCAACTTCAGAGTTTTCTTGCTATTATTTGGATCCTGCCCATGATACTACACTGAGCTCTGCACCAACTCCATCTTGCTGCTGCAAATTAACAAAATGGAATGAGATATTTTGGTTCTACTTTGCTTACCTCCATTAGTACCATCTTTCTTTTCTTTCCAGAATGCTACAAGCTTCACATTCAATCTTTTCAACTCACCTTATCTACATCTTTGCTTTAACCATCCTTGTTTCATTTAGTTTTGCCTTGAAGTCAGACGCACAGTGAGCAGAGGTACTGCATTGCATGATGCTTTTAATAGTTCTCATCAAATACACAAAATAAAGACTTTTGTAAGTAATGATCTTACAACGTAAAGAACCAGTGAAAAATAATTATTTTTTTCCTTTTCCAACACACAAAATCTTGGAAAGTGTGCTTTTAAATGAACCTCCTCTTTGAATGAACTGCAATAACATATTGAAGAGGACGTCATCCTATCTCCTCCAGTGCGGCCCTTACTCTAAAATCCTGTAAAACACTGTTCTCCTTGCAGAATGAGTCTTGCTGGGCATTGACACACTCAAGGGGAAATTTGACAACACGTCATACCAGTGGCACCAACATTAGCTATATATTTAACAGCTACAACTCCAGGTGTCATATGCAATATGCATTTTTAAATGCATTACTCCAACAACTGGAGGTAGCTTCAATGAAAAAATATAAGATGTTACTAGAAACTTATGTAAACACTGATGATTTGATATACGAATATCTTTTTTAGATTTTTTTTTAAATATCAGAATAATTTAAACACTGCAAATGAGTGTAAAAAGCATACTATACCATTAACCACAAGGACAGAAGAGCAAATAGACATATACAAAATTACACTGAGGTACCCGTGTGTTCCCATTAATGTACTTGTAAATATCAGATTATGTCTTTATATATCCATCACATTCATCGGGTTTGTGGAATTCTGCATTATGTAAATAAAGTGCATAATACCTGCTGGTTTGCTGTACTCCATATAAATTCCAAAGATATAATTTTCTGTAATCCAGCTATTAAATACTTATTTTCAAGAGTTAACCTGGGGCAATTACCTTTTTGTTTAATTGCTTCCTTTGATACAGCATAAAATGACATAATGAGATTTAATGGGATCATTAATCACTTTATGTTTTAATCAGCTACTCCATAATAAGTGACTAAACTCTTAAATATTTCATCCTGCTCAATTTTTTTCATAACTCCCCCAAAAGCTATGAGGGCAAGCTTGTAGGTAAAACAGCTTGTAAAGTCTGGGCGCATTATTTTATCCTATTTAAGAAACAAAATTATTATTTTGTCCATTCAAGGCAATAATCTATAAAGATAAACAAAGCTCTTCTATCAGTGGTAATAAAGCTGGTTCACATCTCTGAAGGCTACAGAATCAGGTACTCTGAGTATTTCTGACAACCTGATAGAGCAAAATAATACTGTATAATGAAAAGACTTAATAGTCAACATTTTTGCATGCACTTGAAAGCAAGTTGTGATCACTCCTGAAAAACAAATGCGAGTGTATTACTCCCAAACTCCCTACCAACTACCCAGAATAAAAAATAAAAATTAAAATCTTCAAGGACTTTTCTAATGAACAGCCTTACCAAAAGTTTGGAGAATATGAAATATGCTAAGATCTGGACACTTTGCATACATGCAAGGTCTTTCCAATTTAAAGACAAATCCATGTATATGTAATTTTTTAAAGCCACATTTCTTGTTAGTCTTAAAATGCCACTAGAAACAGAAAACCCTGAGTAAGCTTATACACATAAGCCTCAGCATTTAATTGCAACAGACAGGTAAGCGGCTTCACTCTTCTCACTAAAATGATTTTATTAGAAGCCCGGGGAGCAGCATGCATAGTCCTATTTCTAGCTAATTTACAACTTTACTATGTGGTCATTATTAACAGAGACTTGTATAGTTATTGTTACAACACAGTTTCTATTGCAACCATTGTTTCACCCTTTGGGTTAACATTTCCATGTGTGGTCTTGATAAAAAAGTGTTGTTTCTGTAAATCTGGCTAATCTTCCAGGTTAATTTGGATTTGAAGAGGGCGAATACCAGTAAAAAACCCCAAACAAACAAACAAACCCACCAAAAAGCCACCAAAAAACACTGCAACACGTACTTCTCTCACTAGCTAACCCATATTCTCCATTCATTTCCCACATAAAACTCATGCAATGAATTTAGCAAACTATTATTTGAAGACTATACAGCTGACTGCTCTTTAGGAAAAAAAAGCGCCATTGCAAAGAAGAATAACTCTAGGAGCAATGGTTATAACAACCTTTGAAATTGACTGTATGAAAGCCATTCCTGATAACACAGCACACAGAACTTCACCTCACCTGGAAGAAGATACAAGTAATCACTGAAAATGCACAGCTGGAAAAACCTAAAGACAAGAGTTATAAACAGACCTCAATCCCATGCTGCTTCCTGAACGCAAATGATAAAGAAAATTACCTAAAAAGCTCAAGGAACAAAGTGTCTCTAGTATTTTTCTCAGCCTGAAACTGCCTCATACTTTGCTGTAACATGAAGGGAGTTGGCAAGAGCCTTTTTTTAATTTTTAATAATGCTCATTTTCTTTACCAACATACCACTGATGCAGAACCACACTATTCAATGCTCATTACAGTTTTACCTTAAATGGAAAACTGTGAGCATTTGGGCAAATGGATCGAAGGGCTTGTTTTTCCTTTTCATTTTCTTGTGTAAAAAAGAATCGCCGTTCGTAATATCAAGAGGTGGGCCTCATTTTCCTGTTTCTCTTTCCATACGCATTTGCCTCTCAGCACGATGTTCCTTTTCAGTATCTTCAATGAAGTTTTAGAGCCTTCTTTTCTTCCCCTATCCGTTTCTTTTTTTTCCTCCTTTTGGTTTTTTTTGGTAAGATAACTTTACTTTTCAAAAGTAGCACTCAGATGAGAAGCCAATAGTAGGAACAGTGAAAAGGACAGGACATCATCTTACAGTTCCCAGATAATAATTTGAACTCTCAACATCAGTAGGGTACTTCCATCCTCCAGTGAAAACCTAGCCCATCTCACACATTCCCACTAACTGTTAACTGCTTTCCTAGAGATATGCTGCCTCTCAACAACCTCAGTCCTACTTCTGCAACCCCATTCTGCCCATCCACACGTCAGCTACCTGAAAACACACAACTCTCCTGTGCCCGAGCAAGGGAAGAGCAACAAGGACTGTGTCTGTCACGTTTTTTCTGTTCTCTGTTAACCAGTCCATCACCAGCCGCAAGGAGCTCTGTCAAGGACTAAATCTTTCTGCAGTGTGTAAGGTGGTTTCAGAAGACTGAATAAACAGTAACCCTTCTCCGGTAGTTTAGGTTATCTTCAGAGTTATTTCTGTATGTCTTGTAATAGGAACGAAAGCCATATCAGCAAACAAGGGTCTGCTTCTTCTAATCAGCAGCCAGAGCGGGTGGAGATGATCTTCAGAGTGTCAGTCCCTTCATTCCCCCTGCCTCCTCCCTAAGCTTTCCTGGCTTTTGAAGCTCGCCTTTCAATTAGATCACTTCATACCAGCCTTAATCTTCAGTCTTTCTTCTTGGGGAATAACTACTTAAGAACTGTCATATTGAATCAGATCAAATGCTGACAGGGTTTGTGATCTTCCTCTGCCAGTGACCTATAGCAGATGCTCCAAGTACTCCAGCATCTGTCCTCAGCTTCTGTACTTGGCTGTTTAAAGCAGCAGAAGACTTAAAATTTGACCCAATTCTTGTCACTTTCAATGCTGCTTATAGAGGTCTGATTAGCCTAGAAAGTCACATACATCTCTGGTCAGCTTTTGTTGAGGTTCCAGGAAGCAGAGCGCTCTGAGCAGATTGGCAGAACCGTCCCTGTCCAGCACCACACCAAGCTCACAACAGCTCATACTTCTCTGTAAAGCCTCTGGACTAGAAACACAACAAGGATTTACTTTTGCTTTTTCTTTTTTTAAATATATATAGCTTTTACAATCAGTCCCCACACTAACCCTGGATATTAAGTTACTTTAGTGTGCAAATATGCTCACTTGCCTGAGCATATGATTTTTTGTATCCGACAGACATCATCTTGTCTACAGGGCTATTTTTTTCCTCCAGTGGAATATCCTCCACATTGTCCAGTCAAGCCACTGGTCTCTCCTAAAGCGAAACAAGTATGTTCTGAACCTGGATTTGTTTTTTGCTTCTGAGAAACGGTGTTATCAAAGGGGTTTTTTCCTTCCCTGAGACAACGTATTGGCTCTGCTGCAGTGTTCCTGCTGGTGCATGGCTGGTTACTGCACTATAATCAAAGCATATGATTGACTCAGGCTTTCAAGAAAGAAGATATGGAATTTATTCCAAGAGCTATGTGGGGATGGGAATACTTTAAACAATACAACTGTTCTTTTATAATCTATTTCATTCTTATTTTACCCCTAAGTATTTTTTTTGTATGCTTAGAAAGCTATACCTTAAAAAAATCCCTTTTTCAAACTTCAGAATGAAGAGCTGGTAATCTTCCCTGTTGTTGCAATAGTACGTTAGTGTGATAAACCATGTGTATTCCTGACAAACCAGGTGTTTTTCATAATCCAATGAAACAAAGTCCATGCTTACTCCAGAAGAACAAACATTTTTGCTTGGGAAGTTCACTTTGCTTTTAAGCTAGAAAATAACGACATTGCAATTGAAATTTCATAGTACAATTGACATTCACGAACATTTGCTAAAAGCAGTGGACTTGCTAGGCAGTGAAAATTTCTCATTTAAAATCTCTCTCAGTTGATAAATGTATATGTTTGTACATAAGAGCATGTAAAAGTATCCAGGCTTTCATATATGATGGTTAAACCTTGGTTTTGCAGGGACTCTAAAAATGAATTTTAGGAGCACAACCATGGAAACAACAAAAAATGGGAATTTAGCTAGCTTTTCTGGCATTTGTGGATCTTTCCATGAAAGCATTACAAATCATGGACTTAAAATGCACAATAGGTTTACCGTTTCACAATGTTTCTTTCTCCCCATTTTGGTTGAAAAACCCAAGGCATAACCAAACATCAACGTAGAGCATGGCAAAGGAAGAAGTTAAACTTTCAGAACAGATGGAACTTTTTATATAATTAGCACTTCAGCATCTGGATGGGCAGGAACTAGTCAAGGGAGGCTGGATCAATACATCCATTTGATGCTTTTCCCCACATGACTCCAGAGCATATGAAATTTTACCAGCAGCCCAGAATTAAGTGAAATGAAGCAAAAAGTTTATTTGCAGTGAAAGTTTTCTAAATGAAGGTTAGTCTCTTCAACACTTAGCTCTGCTTGCCTAAGAATTACAAATTGGAAACAAGCTAACACCCAAAATAGGGATGTGCAGATAATGCAAAATGTGTCATCTGTTGACTGATCGCAAGCACTTTGCTAGCCAGCTCTCAAGTGTCCACGGGTGACTACTGGAGAGGATATGCTTAACATTCTCACCAGCACTTGAAACCTTGACTTACCTCCTAATCCTACCAGCAACACATTTCAACAGCCACTTACAAATGCACAGCCACTACTGTGTGAATCATTTCTCAAAACACATCACTGTCTGTTCTGGAGTCCGCTCTTTCCCCTTCCTGCATTTCTATTTCAAACAGCGCCACTGCTCTAATTTGTTATCTGTGATTGCTACAAAGCTCTGTTGGGCAACCTTCTCCTGTCAGTGGGCTATGCCAGCGTGGACGTGCAGCCAGCAGCTTCCCTTCGGTTCTAGAGTTGTAATAAGAGAGGACAACTACTGTTTGTTAAACAGCACAGCCATGCTGAGTGTACTTACTGCAAAGCGCTAAGTGTTCAGCAGTCACTCTCTTTCACAGGGGAGTGGCTCCTAAAGCAGCTTTTAAGGACCTGCAAAATAAGCTGTCTCTTTGTCTGAGCTTTACTGCTTTCAGTTTTTTGCCTCCTTCCTTCCAGAGGAAAGGAGGATATAAATACCTGACTTGGAAGTCAGCCCCCAAAAAGGCTGCTGCAGTGTGCTATTGCAGGCTTCTCTCCCCACTACTCTAGGACTAACCAGCCAATGCATCAGCTGCGCAAAACAGAAAATAGACAGTTCTTTTTGATCGCTTTTTCCCAGAACACACCAGCGAGAGAAACGCCAGCTCTCCAGGTGCCAGGACAGATCCCATGGTATGGCTGACACATTGCTGTAGCACTGAGCCAGAGCTGTGAGAGGACAGGGCACAGCCTCAACTGCGCTAACCTCACATTCTGCCTGCAATCGCCTGTCCCTCCAATCCATCCAGGCAGGCTGCTGGGCTCACACAGACAGTGCTCCCCATGCATTACCCAGCTTGCTCAAAAAGCGCTGCTCTGTACCACACCTGTGCAGCCTTGCAGAGGAAAAGGTGGGTTTGGCCACTTACAGACACTTGTTGGAGGGGCTAGAGGATCAATTCGAGCAGATTTACATAAGCGCTGCCTGACAATATGCCACTTCTTTGTGTAATCTCAATATTTTGATTATAAAAGCCAGTGCTTGCTCCCCCAGAGATCAGTGTGTACAGTTCCTAGAAGGTACAGCCTCTGGGGTTACACTTGTACCTCTCCTCCCAGACCAACCCTCACATTGCGCAGGCTCATTTTTGGAGACAGGAGCAGAGTCACAGTGCTGGGTAAAATTAAGGCTGTATTAGTACCTAACACTGGCTCCAGAGGCCCTTCTCTCCCCTCACTATCTGGTCTGAGCCCTCACACTCACTTTCAGTGGCACAAATACTAGTTTCTTGTGCTGTACGACAAAATATACCCCTGACATCGTGCAGGTAGGAATAAAAAGGTAGCATGGGATGGCAGGAGAAGGGTGGGAGATGCTTTTACTCCAAAGCCACAGCATGACTGAGCTGCACCCAAAAAAAACCCCTTAATTTCCCATTCTTCATGTAACATGTCATCGCATACACAATCAAGAATTGTGTATATTTCTGCTTCATTTTAAATGTCTAAAATATTAAGTAACATTTACTGTGCTACATAACCATATGCAGATTATACAGACACACAGTGTAGTCACATAATGGTGTTAAACTTCTTAATCCAAGCAGAGGGCCTTGAAGCATGCAAAGGCAAACAATTTTTGCTAGTGAACTTCTGAACCTCAGTTGAAGACCCCATGGTCTGCTAAGAAAAGAGAAAAATTTATGATAGTCAGCTCACCGATGATCTCAAGGACCAAAAAAAACACCACACCAAAAAAACCCCAGAGAGAAACCTCCTTTTTATGCTTAATAAATCAAGTAATAAATTCACATTCTAAGGCTAGTAAGAAGTCACTTCTAAGGACTTATTAATGCAAGTCCCCAACACAAATGTAAATATTACTAATGAGAAAAAAGTATGTTACTGTTGCCCTAAGCAATTATAAATAAGAACAACCAGAGTGTAGCTGAAGACACAAGTGCAAAGAACAAGAAATAACCAATGGAATGAAAATCCCAGAAATCTTCAGCCTCCCCGGCAGCCTCCTACACTGTCAAAAGTGCAAAACTGCATTGTTTCTGTTTATGCAGAAAGGGCTTTGCCCCGTGATATTTGGGAAATAAGTTCTAGCATAACCATCAGTGTCTCCTTCTGCTTCGTAGCCACACAAATAAGCTTATTTTTTCATAAAGCAAACTCAGTTCCCAAAAAAATCCCTCCTCCATAAATCTTATAGTTCTCTGTACGACTCAAATGCTCCACAACCACTCCTACAACTGCAATCATATAAATACTGTGATGTTCGGTGTGGCATATTAAATACTGTGAAACTAAGAGCTGGATTCTCTTTGCTAGTCAATAGCATAAGAAATGGGGTCACTGCACTGCAACTGAACAAGGAAGTCTAGGAATGACTGTGTTTTGACAACTTCTGGCTTACAGTATTTAAAGAAAACCAACCAGACTGTAACACATGCCAAGCACTTACACATGTACTACGTGCGTAGTTACACATGTACTAAATTCTGTGCCAATGACTCGCCATGATCAGCTCAATGGGATTTTTCAGTGTGTTAACTAAACTACAGAAGTAAGCACTTTGGCAGGGCACAGACCATCCTTCTCTCTGGGATTTAAGCTGGGGACATAAGGTTGGGCAGTTAGTGACTTAAACCCAGCAAGGTTAGGCCTTTGTGATTACGATCTGACATTTCCAAACACATTTTTTCATATGTTGTTTAAGAAATAGGAAAGATTATGCTTTAAAGAAAAAAAAACCCATACCTTAAAGAGCGTCACAGTAATCTCAACATTTTCAGGAACAGGCCATACCACCACCCCACGGTATGGGTTCTTGATTCCAGGCTGCCAGCTATGAGCCTAAAGGAAGAAAAGAAACAGTTGTCTTAAAGCCGTTATAAAAGTGCTGATTCAACTCCCATGTAGGTAGAAATAACATGTTACTGACTCCAAAAAGGCTGCATTCTTAAACCTATGACTCTACCGAACACTATAAAGGACACTATTAAGTAAGGAAACTCAGACTATTAGCAGGCTTTTTTTTTTTTTTTCCTACTGAATGAAATCTGTTCCTCACAAGGTCCCAGGGTCTGTTTTCTAAAGTACATAGCACAGGTCAGGACACTCAGAGACCTGCAAAAAATTTAGGCCTTAAGGCCAGAGCTTCTGTAGCAAGATGAGCTTTATTTTGTTTTTATGCAGATGA
Organism: Caloenas nicobarica; assembly: GCF_036013445.1. NCBI lineage: Eukaryota > Metazoa > Chordata > Aves > Columbiformes > Columbidae > Caloenas > Caloenas nicobarica. The sequence continues at coordinate 111,472,762 of NC_088247.1, read as the reverse complement.
AGGAATGCATTTAAAGAACACATGAGTACAGCACATAGTGCAGGCTTAACCACATTTAGATCTAAATAGAGAAGAAAAAGAAAGGGGGGGGGGGGGGGCAAAAAAACAAACCACAAAGCCAAACACAACAATTTATAATACATTTTAAATGCTACTAAAACATTTAAATTCTTAAGAATTAATATGCTGTGATACCTACACCTAGAAAAGATAATGAAAAACATAATTGTAAAATAGACTGAGAACCAATTTGGACTGATGTATGGTCTGTATTTACATTTTAACAGCTAGTCCTGAAAAATGCCTTGTGTGTTTTTGTTCTGGAATATGCATGCTTTTTTCCAAGCTCAACTTAATCCATTTTATGATGCTGTGGGGGAGGGATGCTGATGCACTAGTGACTGCTGAGGAGCAGGGGTGTTATTATAAATATGTGGAAATTTTATCAGGAAAGAATGTACAATCTACTTACTGTTATCTGAAGCAAATTAACTGAGCTTTTTTTTTTTTTTAATTCTACAGCATCACTCACTGCAGTTTTATACTCCTTCCAACACTCATAACTTCAGATTAAGACTGCCTATTAGAACAAATTTTTACTATCATAAGGTTAGTAGGACTTGTGCCTCGGGTTCTCAGGTACCCTAAGGTAACCTGGGCAACTTTAAAGATGACTTTGCTATACCAAAGTGAGAAAGACAAAGATGGTGAAATAGTCCCATTCAGTCACACAGAGGCAGTAACTCTCTGTGCTGTGTACTGTGAGCAGTGTGTGCTCCAGATATCAGGCTCAGATCTGACAGCCCCACCACACGTACCTGCTGCTTCCTGAACCCTCTTCCATTCAGCTGGGCTTTTCACCAGAGCCTGCAGCATCGCGGGTACCTCCACCGGACTTGCTCTTGCCCTAATCCCTCAATCCTCACAAAGCAGAGGTCTGCAGATTAGCTACAGCTGACAATAACTGCTAAGGCAACAGGGGCAAGGAGGAGAAGGACAAAGGGAGAGACAGGAATTGGGAAGGGATGTGAAGCTGAGGAATGGGGAATCACAGAATGGTTGGGGGTCAGAAGGGACCTCTGCAGATCATCTAGTCCAACTCACCTGCTAAAGCAGGTTCACCCAGAGCAGATCACACAGGATCGCACGCAGGCAGAATCCAGCCTCCGGAGAAGAAAGCCCTACCTGTCTCTGCAGCTACATGCGCACACAGCAGGCTCATTTCCATCCCATTATTTTTATTTTCTTGCTGAACATTGCCAGCTGTCGTGTGGTTTTATCACAAGTTTTTCCATCTTTGGTGTTCTGCTTAAAACCCAAGCTCCCAAAGATGCTCAATTAGATTAGAAATTTCAGTAAGTTTCTATGCTTTGTGCTTGCAGAGTAAACTTAAATAACATGACTTGGGGCATCTTAAGAAAGGAATTTTTAAAAAGAACAACTTGAAAGAGCCCAATTTCTACTATTTTTAACTCCACAAATTTCAGCCTAATCTCATTATTCTAAAGCAGGCCTGGATGAATTTCTGAATAACTGAGCAAACAATGCTGTTTATAGCTTTACTCCACATGTGTATTTTGTAAGAAAAAGATGTTTTGTGAACAGCAAAACACACCACAGTAGTTGTCATCCCCACCACAGCCATCCAAGCTCCAGCTTCATATCTCTCCTACAGGACCCACATTCCCCTCATCAATCTCAGCTTGTTTGATGGGGATATTCAGTGAGCACCAGGCAGCAATCCAGAGCCCAGCACAGGCTCACCTTGAGCTTCCCTGTCCTCGTGTAGCACCTTGTCAGATAAATCAACTTCTCCTCCGCAGGGGCACTCAATCCTCTTTCCAGATACCAATTTTCACAAAACTAACAGGAGGTCGTGGTGTGTCTGGAACCTGGGCTTCCCTGCCAGTTTTGGCCAATACTGACAATTATGTCAAACTTTTGATGTCCAAGGTCCAGGCACTGATGACAGCCTGCTCAGCCCAGGATCACTTGATTCAATTTATAAAACAAACTAGAAAACGAGCATTCACTGGTGCAGGCAAAGTTTTACTTCAAGCCCTTTATCAGCACTGCCTCCCACCAGAAGAGTTAGAAAGACACAAACACGCACACAGACATATGTGATTTTCTGTCACTGTGACAGGCATGTTACTGCAAGCAACAACCAAAAGACAAGCCCTAGCTAATGAGCTTTTAAAGCAAAGCTGTTCTGTGATCAGCTGAATGTTATTAAATCCTCCTTTGGCTTTGAAAAAAACACCGTACCACACAAACAGCATGACAGAAAAAGATAACATCAAAACTATGTCTGGGTTCTTGGGAAGGAGAAAGGGAAAGAAGAAAGCAAAGCGGGGGAAACAGAGAGAAAGGGCTAACAACTACTATAATTTAAAATTAACATGGTGAGTATTACTCTAAGACAATATTTCTCATGGCAGGGACCCCTGTTGCAGTTTCTTCAAGTTACATCTGGCCTATATCAAAAAACCTTTTCAACTCGCAAATTATAAGCCTTGACTTTGATCGTGAGCTGGACCAGGCCACCTCTGTGCAGCAGAATTGCCAACACTTCCAGACAGGCGACTGCTGTCAGGGCTCGGCCCAGGCAAGGTGCTGCATCTGCGCAGCTCGTTTCCACCCTGACCCTCACTTCTAACGCAACTTCCCACTGGGTTGTGCTTTCTAGACCCATTTTTTTCCCTACTGGTCTTCACTAGCCATCTCGTCTTGTCCCTGAAGCCAAGGTGAGAGAAGCAGCCAAGCAGAAGTGACCACTGGTAGCGGGTGTCTTGCCCACAGCCCTCCCTGGCTTCATCTCCTAAATCCGAGGGACAAGAGCCACAGCCTGGAAAGACAAGCAGAAATGTTCTGTAGCATTTCAAAGAAAAAGGCAACTCCTCCCTTTTTCTGCCAGTGGAAAATGAGAGGAGACAATGTAGCATGAAAGCTCTTTTAAAAATCAGGAAACAGGAGCTACAGGAGGGGTTGCTGAAATACCCTATTTATAGAGTAGGGCTGTGAACGACATTGTCCAACCTACGGCATTGCTCTGGCGCAAAACTGATGGCAGTCACAGAAGAAAGCTGCTCAAGAAAGGACGCGGAGGTGAGCCCACAGATGCATATGGGCACTTCAAGCTACCCAGTTTTGAGATCTTCCCCCAACTTTCTCTCTAAAACAAACAGCAGTTACAATCCAGACAGCCTACTTTGCAATCCACCATACACAACGTTGTGAACATCAAATGTTCTGCTGTGCTTGAACTGGAAAGAGAGACTTGATACCTCTGCAGTTTTGGCATCTGGTTCCAAGGAGAAGGGAAGAACCTTTAAAAATAGATCTAAATCAGTGAACTTACAATGCCAGATAATTAAAATGTTCAGTGTCCCAAACAATAACGCATATAGAACACACCAAAGGGCTTACAAACTACTCAAAAGTAGTGAAACACTCCCGGAAATACCAAATCTGTTGTCAAGCACCCTTCAACAGTCAATTACTTCAAACACTAAGAAAGCACACTGATGTTTGTGCAAATTCTCCACATTTAGTAGTAGTTCAGCTATCATCAGCAAGGTGCAGATTCTCCACTCCCGGTTAAGTGTCCACTTTTGGGCTGTATGAAACAGCAGTCTCCCACACCTCTCACCACATGCACAGGTAAGACAAACTCAAGTCTTGTTCTCCAGGAGCTTCTGCTGGAGAGGACAGAGTGGGCTTAATCGTAAAAGTAACATTTCCCAGCATTGCTGAAACTCTTGTACCCAAAAGGAAGAATGTTACAGAAGACTGTAAAGAGCTCTTGTTCAACATATGGCAATATGAACTGAACAAAAGATGAGACTAGCTCACTCAAAGGCTGCCTTTTGTGGACCACCTTTACTTAAAATTACCCACCAGGGGCTGAACTTGACCATATGAAACCACCTCTCACTCTGCACATGAACTTGGACAACAGCAATTAACAGAGGTGCTGGAGAAGATAGTGACATTGCACAGCTTTCCAAAATGCAAATACATTTCTGAGTGACTTAGAACAAACCCGGTAATTTTATGAACACTTATTTTTGAAGCACTCTCCTCCAATCTAAAAAAAAACCCATTTACAATCAATACTCTGTAATACAGAAAGTGTATAAACATTTATAAATCCAGTGTCATCCTCTCACAGGGAGGAGGGGGAGGTAGCAAAAACAAAAAGCTCTACCAAACATATACCAGAATATTTTAGCTAATTCTTGTGTGGGGGAGCAGAAACAAACAACAAAGCATGAGAGAGACTGAATATAAACCTTCCCTTACAGTCACTGCTCAACTGTCTAGATTACAGAATACAAACAGAACAATCTTTTAAATCTGAATTTAAAAAGATTAAGTTGAAGACAGCCTCAAATCAGAAACTTTGATTTCAAACATGAAGTTTGCCACCACCAGCTGTTCGCCACTTCATCACAAAGATGATAAGACAGATGCAGGCAAATCAGCTATTGTAACTGGAGTACATTATGGACAGCACTTCCCCAGCCCCTGTATGTAGGGGATTTCATGACCTGGCACATAAGTGATTCCTGTCATGGCCAACTCTGCGCACTGCTGCTTACACTTTTCCTTGTCTATACAAAAAAACTCTTTCATGATCCTTCAAAAGCAAAATATTGCATTATTTCAAGAGCCTGGCCTTCCAGATGCTTTATGTAACCCATCTGCTTTCTCCCTTCTTCACTATTGCCTTGTCTGATCCTGCCTCTGTTGTACAGGATAACCACAAGTTACTTTCCAGTAAGGTCCTAGAGCTGACCACAATATTTTAAGCCTGCTGCAAATTATGAAACCATTAATATTTATGAATCAAAAATATGTTCCTATAGCCAAGTCCTCAATACTATTTTTTAAAAGCAAAAGTCAGAACCAGACCTACTATTATTCCTCACCCACAGCCCCAAGAGTGGATTTATTGTGAGCCAGCAAGTTGTTGCTTTTCTTTCCCTGATAAAATTTTTGCCAACTAACTATGATCGGACCAGCTCTGCTACTTGTCTCTGTTAGAGGCTGTTCAGGGGACAAGAACCAAGCAGGAGCTCTACTGGCTCCAGTAGTGCTTGGAGCAGCTCATCTTGTGAAGATAGTCCCTCTTCTTTAGCATTACCTAGGCAGAACACTTAAGGCAGGAAGAAGAAAAAAAAAATAAATTAGTAGCTCAAAGAGGAAGAGCTGACATAAAGCAGGTAGATCTTTCATCTGGTGCTTCCATGCCAGCAGCATTGCTCCGATTTGCTCTATGTGATGAGTCCCACCAAAGCCATACATCATCTGAGGACAGCCAGCGGTCAGTATGATCCAGCTGCCAACGGACCTGCTGAAAAAGGAATGGACTGGAAAAAGCTGCCGATTTCCCCACACCAAAGGAAACCTCAACTGGCAGCTTGTGCATGGCTGCTTCTTCTGTACCATAGCTCAGTGTCACAAAGGGAAGGGACAAATTAAAGACTGTACTCCAGACTACAGCTTGCATCCTCATGAAGTCACTGTGCTTGGCCTTCCATTCGAAGAGGCTGGGCACCAGAACAACACTCCCATGGCGCTCCCGCCCTGGGATGTAACCCAAAAACCCCAGCACATGCCAGGCGGCCTTCGTTCAACCCACTGCTGTCAGCGTCTATTGAGAGTAGATGAGGAAACCAGCAGATTCCCACAGGTTTTCCCAAGAACATCTTCAATTCATCAGCCTGCACATGTGTTACAACTGTAATTATGCATTCATGTCCTACTGCTAAAAAGTTATAGCAGGGGTATCAAACTCACTTTCACCAGGCACCACTATTTATACAGTCCTAAAATTACATTTATACAGTCCTAAAACCACATTTGGCCCTTTGAAGGCAACCACGAGGCTGATGGGGCCCCCAGTGAAAATGAGTTTGACACACCTGAGCTACAGAAAGACTGCTAAGCTTGGAAAATGAGCAAAACCTCATCTTCATGATGAAACAGATTCTCTAGCACTGGGCTAACTGTTTGAACTTAATTTCACACATACATATTCATAACGTATTCCTTAAATACATGATTCATGCTATTTCTATCACCAAACTTGCCTCATTCACTGCACACAATAGATGATATTCAGATAGAGCCTCTTCGCCTTCCCATCAAGCAGTTTCTGGCCTTATCTTTTGGACTTAAAGAAAAACAAAACAAAACAACCAATAACAACAAAATCATCGACACAGAACTAAAGGAAGATTTTTGTCACAGTTTTCTAGGACATTCAGCACTGCACCTCAGAATGTCACCAAAATTCAACTTTATGGGATCCCTGAAGAAAAAGAAGGGCATTGTGGTCCCAAATTTACAAGCAGTGAAAGAATAGCCAGCTTCCACTAATTTTGCTGGTCTGCTCAAATCAGCTAGGGTCTTACTTTATAGGGATTCAGCATGAAACAATCTTTTGTTTTCCAAAACAATTTCTTTTTTTTCACGTCAAGTGCAATGATAGCTGCTCAACACTGCTGCAAGTCAGTCCCCATACCGCAGACACCCACTGCATGGAAAGACATATCAAATCTTGCTTTGATATTCTATCTAGCCTCAGTCAGGAACTTTGCAGATGAGGATGGGACAAAACTGAATTAACTAAGGCAGCATTTAACCACATAACAGTGAGGCAGTCTTTTCTGTGCATGTCCTATAGCTTCTATAACATCCAACCTTCAATTTCATTATCGATTAAGCAGTTTCGCTCACCAATCAGTCCTCATGCTTTCCCTAACCACTGTCTGCTTCAGAAGGCAGCAATGCTGTATGAAAACAATTTGCAGTTAAAGACTGTATCATACGCCTAGAAGGGTACGCATCGACCATTAGAATGACTCATCCTAATTTTGACCGCTTGCATTTGCGACCCAACATGATTTCTTTACTAATAAGCTGAGAAGCCCCAGGAATGCCACTACGGACCTGTGCTAGTCCCAGGCAACCAGCAGCATGTCAGAGCCTTCCTGACTCCAGGCAGTGAAGAAGCTGGTAGTGACAAGCAGGGCTGGCGCTAGGCAACAAAGTAGCCACAAAAGGCAACAGATTGCCAAGGACAGCAAAACCAGTGACCCAACTGCTGCTTTATTGATGGCACATCCTTGAAAAAAAAGCTCGGCAGGCTACTGTTGCAGAGAATAAGGGATCCTTTTTACTCTCTACATATAGATCCTTTTTACTCCCTGTCCCTCTGCTTCTATTGGCTCTGCTCTTACTGCTCAAGTCCTCCCCCTGTTACCAACATTACTCCTTCTCCTCTCTGTTTAAACAGTTTCTGATAAACCTGCAGCAGAAGTGCCGAGATCACAGACAAGGCACCTTCTTTCAGCGTCGATACAAAAAGGACCTTCGAAGAATAATTCCATCAGGCTCTCAGAAGCAAGTGCAAATTTGATTCTTCAGAGGTGTAAAATTCAACCATAAGCCTGCACATGTTCACAGGAATAGCACAAAGTAGCTCCTTGACATCATGGCAGTGTCTCTTTCAAACCGAAATTTCTTAGTTCGAAGCCTGGAAATGTGAGAGCATCTCAGTGAAATGATTGTAAACATATTTACAACACATTTTTCCCTTGTTCTACACTAGAACGAAGACATTCCTCCCCCCGCTCAAAAAAAGGCAAGTCCAGAAGCCTGAAAACCTGGGAGCAACATGCCATGTGACAGGGAACTGAAGAGGAAGAGTTAAAAGCAAGTTCGCTGCTACAAGCTCCACCTTCTGTAAGCTATGGATACTGGTAACCACATAAATTAAATTTGAAGAGTTGTAGCAAGCCTCACCTACCTGATTTTGAAGAAAGACAACATTTGCACCAGCAGATTGGTGACTTCCCACCCCAAAAGCTGGAAGTTCTTTTTAGTTCTAGGATTGCTCCGTAATTCTGTCAAATATTGCAAGATTGCAAATCATCATCTTCCATGAACTCCTGGTACACATGAGGAAAGCATCCAACCATACTGAGGCATCTTGTTTTGACAGGCCTCTTAAAAAGCATCAAAAAAATCAGACTTGCTCAGAGAGAGGGGCTCCCAGAATAGAGCTGTAAGTATCTTAAATCTGCATTAAGGTCAGTAACTGCTGGATACACTTATGGTCCCATATCCATCCAGACTGCCACTGAAATGCTTTTTCTAAATGGTTATTGCTGTTCATTTGCAACACTTTAAAATTTACTATAATTTAACACATATACAGCTCCTATCCTATGTTTCCACCGCACCAACTAAAATATTCAGAATCCGTCATGGGATAGCTCCCATGATTGCTTCTAATCAAGGGACCACTCTAGTAGTTTACTTGGAAAGAAAGTATGTGGGCCAGACGGCATACCAAAACCACAAAAATAAGGGCTTCAAGGGACACCAAGAACTCAGCTTTGAGCTCAATGGTATCTTAAAATTACATTAGTTAAGTAGGCCAGTTTCAGTACACGTCCATAGCACCATCATACCAACTTCCAAGTTGCATCACATTTTTTTATGACATATCTCTTGTACTTTTGCAGTACAAGAGAGACACAGAGCTACTGGAAAGAGTCCAGTAAAGGTCCACAAAAATGTTTAAGGGACTGTATTGTCTCACAGGAGGAAAAGCTGAGACAGCTGGGACTGTTTGGTCTGGAGAAGAGAAGGCTCAGGGGGATCTTATATATGTATATAAACACCTGAGGGGAAGCTGAAGACAGCATCAGGCTCTCCTCAGTGGTGCCCAGTAAAAGGACAAGAGGCAAGGGCACAAAGTTTAAACAGAAGGTTCCTTCTGAACATCAGGAAACACTTTTTCATCGCGAGGGCGACCGAGCACTGGCACAAGTTGCCCTGAGAGGTTGTGGAGTCTTCCACCTTGGAGATATTCAAAAGCTGTCTGGACACAGTCCTAGACAATCAACTTTAGGTGGCCCTGCTTAAGTGTTAGGGTTGGATGAGATGACCTCCAGAGGTCTCTTCCAACCTCGACCATGTGATGTTGTGAACTAATAAAGGGATATCCCTCATTATCTCTCACAGTCTGAAAACAAATCATAACCTCTGAAGAAGTATTTACAACATCTCTACAGTAAGGTAAAACCCCATCCCTCTCCTCCTTCTGAAAGAAGCTGAAAACCAGAAAATTGTTAATTCTTTGTACTCACTGAGCCCAGTGTCCATCAAAAATAAAATAAGAAGAAACATTCATTTGAATTGTTTCCAAGAAAGCAATTAGATGAAAAAAATACGTTGAATAAAGTATTTTACTTGCAGAATGACTAAGAGATCAAGAACACGTATTGAACTACAGTATTGGATCTAAATAGCTCAAATCCTATCAACTACCTAAGCTTTAAAATTAACTCTATCCTCTACCCAGGCCTCAGGGACACTCAGCCACTTTCATGCTTACTAAGATCCCGCAAAAGTATTTTGATTTAATTAGTTAGCAAAAGACTTTCCTGAGTCTCAGACTGTTTGGTGACTGAGCAACTGGCTGGATGTCCACATCCAGAGGGTAGTGGTCGAGGGCTCAATGTCTGGATGGACACCAGTGACAAGTGGTGTCCCTCAGGGGTCCATATTAGGATCAGTCCTATTTAATATCTTCATCACTGACATAGACAGTGGGATCAAGTGCAGATGACACCAAGCTGAGTAGTGCAGCTGACACACCTGAGGGATGAGATGCCATCCAGAGGGACCTGGACAAGCTCAAGAAGCGGGCCCATGTGAACCTCATGAGGTCCAACAAGGCCAAGCGCAAGGTCCTGCACCTGGGTCAGGGCAACCCCCACTATCAATACAGGCTGGGGATGAAGGGATGGAGAGCTGCCCTGCAGAGAAGGACTTGGGGGTACTGGTGGATGAAAGTTTAGACATGAGCTGGCAGTGTGTGCTTGCAGCCCAGAAGGTCAATCATATCTTGGGCTGCATCAAAAGAATTGTGGCCAGCAGGTCAAGGGAGGTGATTCTGCCCCTCTGCTCTGCTCTGGTGAGATCCCACCTGGAGTCCTGTGTCCAGCTCTGGAGCCCTCAGTACAGGAGAAACATGGAGCTGTTGGAGAGGGTCCAGAGGAGGCCACAAAAATGATCAGAGGGCTGGAACAGCTCTGCTGTGAGGACAGGCTGAGAGAGTTGGGGTTGTTCAGCCCGAAGAAGAGAAGGCTCCAGGGAGACCTTATTGTGGCCTTTCAGTACTTTAAAGGGTCCTATAAGAAAGATGGAGACAGGCTTCTTAGCAGGGTCTGTTGTGATAGGACAAGGGGTAATGGTTTTAAAGCAATGGAGGGGAGATTCAGGCTAGACATGAGGAAGAAATTTTTTACACTGAGGATGGTGAAACACTGGCCCAGGTTTCCCAGAGAGGTGGTAGATGCCCCATCCCTGGAAACATTCCAGACCAGGCTGGACGGGGCTCTGAGCAACCTGATCTGGTTGAAGATGTCCCTGCTCATGGCAGGGGGGTTGGACTAGATGACCTTTGAAGGTCCCTTCCAAGCAATACTCCATGATACTATTCCATGATTCTATACTGCCTGGGGACCAAAAGAGAGGACACTCACATAAGGACATATCCTGGAACGTTATGTCCCAGCTGTAAAAACTTCAAGCCCAAGAAGCTGAGCTAGTATCAGAAAATCCTCTTGCTTCAGTGAAATGTTGCCATTGGAGCCTACATGATCATGCCCATAACACCACAGGCAGAAACCCATCAGTTCACAAAGCCCTACTGAACTTTTGTTAGGGCTTCTGTTTATGAACATATTCTGAATCTCAACAAACAAGTCAATTCATGGACAAATAACATGTTTTTTTACCAAGCTTTTTAGTGTTATAATGCTTGTAAGTATTGAGTTTACTGTGCTGTATTATCTTTTCTCTCTCTGTTCTACAGAAATTAAATGAAACTAAAATTAAAAAGTTACAGAGTAAGCCACAACAGACACCATACACCAGCAGCTACTGCCTAGATATACACCATGCTATAAATTCAAGGTAACTTGAGCTAGTTTATCCTTCAATGAAAGAGGAATAGTCTGACTGGCTTTGCTGAAGAGTCTGAACATGGGACAGGAGCAGTTATCTTGGAAAAGGTGCCAGACTAAGTTCACACCCTTGTTTACTCCCTAGATAACACCTTTGGGTTTTCACACCCTAAAGCAGAATTCAGGATGCACACACTGGAGTAGGCATTTAGTTGTGCAGTCACTTTCAGTCAGTAGCCAGTCTTCAGATAAACCAGCTTAGAATCATAGAATCATCTTGATTGGAAAAGACTGTTCCAATGCCTGACAACCCCTTCCATGAAGAAATTTTTCCTAATATCCAATCTAAACCTCCCCTGGCACAACTTGAGGCCATTTCCTCTTGTCCTATCACTTGTTGCTCAGGAGAAGAGACCAACAACCTCCATGCTACAACCTCCTTTCAGGTAGTTGTAGACAGCGATCAGGTCTCCCCTCAGCCTCCTTTTCTCCATGCTGAACAGCCCCAGATCCCTCAGCTGCTCCTCATCAGACTTGTGCACCAGACCCTTCACCAGCTTTGTTGTCCTTCTCTGAACTCTCTCCAGCACTTCAATGTCTTTCTTGTAGTGATGGGCTCAAAACTGAATAGCTTATTAGAATATTAGAATAGCTTATTAGAATATTGGAATAGCTTAGACCTCAAATTAAAAGATAAAATACAGCAAATACGCATGACAATCAAAAAGAAGTCAGAAAAAGAGGAATCCTATTTTAAAAAAAAAAAGTATCTCCTGAGTAAGGTTGGAAACTGTGTATCACATTTTTTTAACGTATAAGTGTATAAATTCTTCAACATGTAATTATTTCAAGATATTTTCTGTCATGGGTGCTCTCTCTCCACCATCTCAGAGTTCTTGGAAGTACCATTTTGAGTTACATGCATACACTCAAAAAAAGGAGCTTAAACCATCTTTATTTAACCGAAGTTTTAAAGAATTATTAAAAGGCTGAGTTCTGAAACTTTCCTTCTGGACAAGACCGCTTCCCATAAACCTGACCAGGGTAAGAGGCAACAGCTGTGGGGAGAGGGAACGAGGAAGTACAGCTGAGTTATCTTGAAGAGGACACGCTCCTGGGAAGGGAGGAAACCAGCATGCACCCCTTACCCCTACAAACCTGCCCAGCGATTAGGATACTTCTTTTCCCCAGCTCATTCGTGTTGCCTTTCTTAAGCTTTTGGACAGACGGGGACAACCCTACACCAGAGGACACAAGGCAACAAAAGAAATCCTGCAATGCGGCCAGCATTCAAAGGCCTTTGCTTGCCTGCTGTACACATGAAACAGCCTCCCCACCTCCCAAGGCAACAACAACTGACTGCTAGGATTGACAAAAGATTTTACTCTTATTAGTCAATAATACAATACCATACAAGACATTGTCATATTAGACATTGCGGAGGTTTAAAAATGCTTGCCATTTAATCTCAGTGTAAATGGAGAGTGTTGTAAGGTCTTTTAAGCTTCATTTTCTACGGAAATGAAGCCACACACCCAGACTGCCTCACCTTTCCCGTTGCCCCAGACCCAACGGAGGCTCCAAAGAGGCCAACTGCATTTTACAGCCAGAGCAGTAAAATCCAGCAGTCTAGACAAACTGAGCACCATTCAAAGAGACAGTGATCTCATAGGCTTTTGGATTTGGTACTGCAAGAAGAAAAGTTTGGTGAAGCTCACAGAAGAGAGGGCAACTCTGCTGGCAAACTTTTATACATCAAAAAAACCTAGCAAAACTTTATGAATGCTCCAATACTAGACAGACTTCACTTGGAGCTTCCCTTTCCTCAGGCTACCAAGTCATTAGCCGTAAAACACAAATTCACATGCTTCCTCACAGTGTTTGCGGAAGTAAAAATATTAAAATTTAATTGAAATATACACCACTGGATGAAAGAACCTGCATTTATGCTCTTTAATTTGTAATATTTTCTAGTTGTGAAATAGCCTCTTATTCAGACTTTATCTCCCTATTGCAAGGATGTCAGATTCTTTGTTACTTTTTTAATTATTATGTTTAATACACTTCTAGTAGTGAAACAGATTCTCCTTTCTAATTAGGTCTAGCAATTGATAACTGAAATAGAACTGATCCTGATACAGTTCTGCTAAACAAATAAACAAAGCCAAAATCAGAGCTAAGTGTTTCCATAAATTAGCACTGATATCAACAGCAGCTTATTCTGAACTTACAGCTAAACTGAGTTTGAAAGGAAAAATAATTAAGATATTTCTCATTTATTTGGCTGCTCCCCGCAATCTAGAAACCAGTCCCTCAAACAGCTGACCCTGCTTGTCACTGAAGTTGGGAATTCTTAAACAATCAACTAACCTTGGAGGATTTTCTTCGGCTTCTTCTTGTCCAAACCACCACAAGTTTATCTGGCTGCCTGTTGAAGATAAGGAATAAAAAGCTTAATTTATAACAAGATCAATATGTAAACAGTTTATATTAGAACTCTTGCAATATATAATGACATCCTTAGTGGATACATTATCTCTTAAAAATAGCTCATCTAAAAACCACTCTCAGCATCAGTCACTCAACAGGAAAAATAACATGTATTTATAGAAAAAGGCTGCCCTCCAATGTGCACGCTAATGTCACTGTTCTCCTCCTGCTCTCCTTGCCTGTGGGCATCTCCCCAGAACCAGCAGTACAACCAAGCAGAAACTCTTCCATGGGGCAGAGAACAGGATCCTGTCTCTTTAAAGACACCTTGGAAACAGTCCAGTACTCAAACTAAACATCAGTGCAAACTCTACTTTGAATTTCTACCCAGGCATATTGAAAGGTACTGCTAAGCAGCAAAGAAAACAGGCAAATTTTTTTTATTTCTCAAAGGATTTTTTCTCTACCTGAATAGCGCAAACAACAAGAGAATCAAATCAAGTCCTGTATTACTCCTCAAAATCTCCTTGGATGACAACGAACAGATAAATCAGCACTTCCTCAACTTTCACTCAGAAGGATGAGCATGTCAAAATTCAGTATGGCTCTCCAAGCAATTTTTTTATGTGGTATTTCCAATGAATGTGGGTAGAAACCCTCAATAAAGCACACTTCCAGTAAAAATTATCTTCTCTTTAAATTTCTTAAGATTTATTTCTTGATTAATAGTTACAGCCCTATTACTTCTACCTTATTAGTTTTACAATTGTCTCCAAGTGATTTTTTTTTTTTTTTTTTAATTAACTGCCAGGCTTTTTTTTTTTTTCCTCCCCATGATACACTTCCCATGGTATAACCACACTTCTGGTCCCGTTTCCAGACACATGACCCCTCTCCTGGAGACTCCTGACCCCCATTCCAGCTTGGTTTCCTGGCTGATGACCCAGCTCCCATCAACAAGCCCAACTGCAAATCCACCAGCAAACAATTTTCAATGGAGTTCACAACTCCACTTAAAAATACTGAAAATCTGCAGCTCTGCCTGGAAAAAAAAAAAAAAAAAAAAAAAAAAGGAGAACAAATCGATGTTACACAGAAAAATATACAAGGTGCTCAAATCATTAATGAAAAGATGCACCAAAAAAATCCACACAAGTATTTTGAATTTAAAAAGCAGTGTTCACACTGCTATCTTAGTATTTTATCACAGAGAGAATGTCTCTGCTTCATAACTAATGTTTAAAATGAAAACACAACTGGCTTAGCAGTCTGAGAGCTCATTTTAAGCACCAAAGTGCTTGCCACCATACTATATACCTTCCCATGAAGCTGTTCATCATTTGCAGGCTACAATAAAACTAATACATCACCTTTAATTTACTTTTAAATGCCACCAGAACTAAAGTTCTCCTGAAAAACAGAGTTAAAGACAATTCTTTTGAAGGAAATGAGGACATGAGGACATCAGCTTTTATTTGCTATTCTTTACTGCGCCTTACTCCTTTAATGTATCTTTTAATTTCCAGGTTGGGATAAATTGAAAGTTAAATAATATACTGCATTTTAAACTGTGTAAATTCACTCTTGCTGCTTGTCTGGGTGACCTAAACCATAGTTTGGATCTGCTTGTGGCTTCTCCTGCAAAATCTTGCTTGGTCATGAGGTCACCCTGTTGTACTTAAAAAGCTCTTTGCTCACTTGGTGTTTGGTGTGTTAGGTTCTCCTCTGTTGTTACACACCCCCATTCACTTTGATGGGACCTGTGTCTGTGCCACCAGGGAAGAAAAAAAAAAAAAACACACAACCAAAAAACCAAAAAAACCCCCACACAACACAAAACACCCCCACAAGCAATTTCCTTGAAGCAAAGCAACCCAAGCCCATGCCTACAATAAACATTTTTTTTCCCCCAGAGTCATTTCACTTTGCACTTTAAAGCTGACTTATTCTCATGTCATAAACCAGCTCACGAACAAAATTTAATTTAACCTTGACTCATTCAATCCTGAGCTTGCCTTGGAGCACAAAAAAACCCACCAAAAGCAGGGGATGGTAAGGGAGGGAAGGAAAAATAAAGAAAAAAAGTTAAAAAAGAAAAAGGTACATTTCTGCAGTACCAGTGACTACACTGATGACAAACCTTCCTCTGAGTTTAAGACTCTGTGTCCCAGGAGTCAGACAAATAGGAGCTTCAGTAGGAAAAGGCAGGACACCACCTGCAGAGGTTAATGGGAAGAGCAGAAGCCCGTGCTGCCACCGGCTCTCCACCTCTTCTCCCTCTCACCTAGAGGTACACAGTGCTCAGCAACATGTCTCCTCTCTGTTTCTTCTTGCCAGGGCTGCCAGCCACTACACCTGCGGTGGCCTTGGCCCGCTCAGGTACACAGGAACACTAGCTATCAGAAACATCCAAGAGACAAAAAAAAAAAAAAAAATTTCTTCATGGTATACTTAGTAGATCATGCAAACATTGAATTCTGACACATGGAATTGAAGAGTAAATTTCCACAAGTTTTCATCAGAATAGCATTCAGGTCTCCAGAGATCCTGTGAGGAAGGCCAAGAAAGATCCTACCCAGGTCTCTTCCTTTCCTGCAGCTCCAGCTCAGGTAACAGTGACATCACTTTGTCCCTCTAGATCTGTTTTGATCTTGTCTTATTTATCTTGGCATCAGAAGTGATTTTCTTCTTACAATGGCACTGGGTCATCTCCCAAGGGAGAAACGTGCCATGAGCTGGAAAGCAAAGCAGCACACCCAGCTCCACATGGTGCCAACAGCTAAACCAGGAGGTGGCCCTGATGGAGGTGGCCCTGATGGAGGTGGCCCAAGAACAGTTACACATGAGTGCAAACAAAAGGGTCAAGAGAAGGGAGATGGCAAAGGAAGATGAGGAAACAGGAGGAGTGTCAGTGTCAGAGCGAGTCGATTCAAAGTAGGAATGAATCCACACATGCATTCCTGCAATGCAGATACTTTTTCATTACAGGGTACTCTAGAAGAGACCCATGGCTACGTCAGATGCCTAAAAAACAAACACGCAAAGAAAAGACTATATGTAGACACGACACAGTTATTCTGAAAAACTAAGTAGTGTAAAACAATTGTCAAGTGTTGACAAGCCTCAGTGCAGAAATCCTTCCAAGTCTGGACAGAAAAAAATAAAACAGATCAGAGACATGATAGTGACACCGGCATAAGTGCGTCCCAGGTCAGTAACTGACCTTACATTCAATTCCAATTGTTTCATTTCATTTTAAACCATGCCATTGCTTGCTTAGCTTTACACGGATTGTCAGAGACAGCTGGTGCTTCAGTGCAGTTCTCCAGCGCGAGCTGTGTGTGCGCCACAGAGTTATCACCAAGCCTGGATTTATTTCCCAGTTTTTAAGAACTCTCTCTGCCAGGAACATAAAGAAATATACTGACATGAAAAAGCCAACTAGAGTCTCAATTCAGACTGAGAAGACCACGTCACATTGATGGAGGCATTTGCTCTCCCAGACTCTTTCACTAGTATATTTATTTTGTTAAGTACTGAGCATACTTTGCTCCTTCAGCTTCAAGTATGCGAGAAATCCACATCCAGAGGTACATTGCCAAAACAAAATGAGGAAGATCATCACAACACGAAGACAGAAAATTTAACAAAATTGAATGGGGAGAGAAGGGAAGAGAAAAAGATATCCCAAAGGATTAATTTCCCCACTAAATATACCACATGCTTAACTGAAACAAACCACAAAGAACAGCAGTTTTTCTAAAGGATTTTCTTCAAGAAAGTCACAAATGCAACAATTTAAAAATATCTACATAGAACAGTTTTACAAATGAAACCAAGAGCAACGTTCTCTTCTACAAGCTGTTCATGACTCTTTTATGCCAATATACTTTGAGAAGAAAAAGCCCAGCTCATATTTTTACTGGGAAATTTGCATTCAAGGTTATTAGTGAAGTTTCTGTGCTAGAAAATGGCCAAAACCACATAATGCAGTTTGCTCATTTGAAGCATTTATGTAGTATTTCCTACTTCAGACTTCTCCCCTCCTTCAACATCATAAACCTGGGCTGCTCATTAACCAACAATAAAAGCAAATGAAAATCCCTTCTGAAGAATTAGGCTGAAGATCACTTTTAGTATCCTTTATAAGTTTACTTTGTAAACTCGGAGATCATTCCAGATACAAAAATCCACAATGGAGCAAGCTGAACAAATACAAATGGTCAGCTATTAAAAAAAAATAAAATAAGATTTCCTGTGCTGCACGAACATTTCTCACTCTTTCAAACCCGCCAGCTTATAGATAGACCACCACCCTTTCAGTAGGAATTTTTAACATTGTCTGGAATCTAACACGATTGGCTGGACGGTGCTCTGCCAAAGCAGCAGCAGGTCCCGGGGAGGGGGAGCCAAAGGAGGCAGCACTGGGACATCAGACCCACCGCTGTGACAGGCAGGGACCCAGTGACAGGTATAGAAGGATCCAGCTTGGATCTGAAAGATCATCTTTCACAAAGCCTGCCATAAACTCCTATTTCCTATTTACTCATTTTTGTGTGGTTCACAAGAAGTTGTTCCTGAAGAAATGCAATTTATAGCAGTAAACTTATTTTATTATTTACAAGTGAAACTTACTCAGCAAGGCAGCAGGGAAGATTATGATTTCAAAGTTTGTGGCTCAAAAGAGCTTCGTCACTGCCCTGCATACTAAGCAACTAAAATGAGATTTAAAATAAACCTTAATAAAACATCTATAATTCAAAATTATGCCTGGCTTTTCCTGTCAGGTGGAAGCCATGATTCTGGTATCTTCAATGCTCCCATTGAAACAACTGATATAAAAAAAAGATAAAATACTGCAACCAGATTTTGCCATATCGACAGTTATTAAAGTAATTAAAACATTCCACAGACCAGAGGAAAACAAACAAAAAACCCCTATGTAATCTGATCATCACCTTATATTCTGCAGACTTCACTGATTGGAAAGGAGGCTGTAAAAGATTCAAGGTCTTTTGGGGTTTGGTTTGATCATTCCAGGAAATACTTGGCACAATATTTTGATTACAGAACTCTCCAAATATCATTTGTGAAAGAAGGACACAAAATGTATCAGTCTCCTGTTAGCTCCTGTTTTGTAAACAAGCAGAAGCAGATAACACTAACCAGGACCTACTTCTCCACCAAATGTACTGCTCTATAAGGGAAAAACCACAAAAGACATGTTTAGAATCTGTTTTTGGAAAGAACTGCAAATGCACGTAAAGCTAATTACAGCCACTGAAGCCAATGGCAGACCAATTACTAACGACCCCTTTGGTGAGAGAAAATAGGCAACAGTATTTCTTTGTAACAAGGTATCATTACATTTAATAACATTCAGTAATCTTTAAATGCCTGTAATGCACAAGGCATCTTTTTCATATGTACACAGACACACTACAGCATTTGTTTTGCCATCTGATTGCCTAAGTGTTGGGGTTTACTTCTTTTTATTATTTTTGTCTTTTTTTTTTTTTTCAGTTCAGCTTGTTTTATTCTTCCTGTGTTTGTTTTGAACTGCATGAATTATTACAGGCTGCTAGATCACTCTTGTGAAGCAAGCTTAAAAGAATATAATTAAAAAGAGAAGCAGCAGTGTTAGCACAATAGCATGCAGATGCACCTACTGAAGGATAAAAAGAATTACTTGAGGACTAATGTCAAAGTACTTCAGATAAGATTTTTTTTTTTTTTTTTTTTAAACCAACCTTTTGTCCTCTCTGCATTGCCCACACTGGCATGACGTGCAAGGTTTTAATCAGAAAGTAATCCTTTCCACTAGCACACAGCTTTCTACAGGACTGCTGGAATGCTCTCAAGGCTCTCTAATGGTCTCTTAAAAATAAATTTCATCGGTTCTACACCAGCATTAATTTGGGACGAACGTTACTTTTCCTCATTTTACAGATAATTACTTTGAAAAGCTCTCTTTGCAGTGCAGTCTTCTGCATCGGGACCTACACCATGCCGTGTATTACCATTAGCCAAGGAGCTAATGAAGTAACAGGGCCTTTTGCAAGCCTTGTCCTAAGTTTTTCCTTCCGAATTTCCTGTTGGTCACGTTCAATGAAATTCCACAGCTGCCTGCAACTCCAGGAAGTGCAGTCAAGTCACCACTGATGCTTTAAACAGGCCTAGAGATACTGGTAAGAATGATGTCATGTGCTGATGCATTTGCCAAATGAGCCCTCTCACTGAGTGAAGGTACAGCACTGATTGCAAAAGCCAGAAACATTAAGAAGAAAATAAAATGCCATGCAGATAAAACCCATCTGAGCTAGTTATGAGATTAAGTACATTACAAGATGAAGATTTGCATTTCAGGAAGAGGTTTGGGGTTCTCTTTCCCGTTCCCCCTTAACTTGCATGATGGAACTTAAGGGTATTCAAAACACTCTGCATCCAGATACCATTCAACGTAGTTTTACAAGATGCCAAGACACATCCACGAGCAAATTAAGCCAGAAGGGTTGACATGTTCCCCTGGCTAGCCTGTCTGCTCCCACTTCATCACTGCAGACTCCTGTCTAAGGCCTGTGAACAGACTTCTGAACTATCTCACCGTGTTACCACATCAGGCTGTATCTGAATCAAAACAGCAGTCTCCTAGGCCAAGTCTTTGCAGAATATGCATCAAGCATCTAAAATAAGACAAAGCTTGTTCTTCCCTCACTGGAACCATCAAGTAGTCTTAGCAGGGCTGAGAAACCTCAAAAGAGAAATCATTAAAACCGGCACAGCAAGAGGACACCATAGCTGAGATCCTTCCACTTCTGTGTCTTCACTGTCTACACTTAACACAGAAAATTCCTCCTTTATTTCTTCCCACCAGAGGTCTCTACATATTTTTCCAAGAATACACAAACTGTCAAAAGACTGGGATTTTCCTTGTGAACTGAACCTTAAGGGTATTTTTAACATGTCTGCAGCTAAACAGACTGGCCTCTACAAGACTTATATCTCAAGATTCTGCTTTGCTTTTCAAAAGACGCTCTAGTCTGGCTTTGCTTGGTTTAAACCAAAAAGGGACTAAGCGAAACACTACAACTATTTTACAAGTGCAGTCAGACCTACTGAATCTGCACAGCATCTATTTGTGAGGCTGAGCATGGAATGAGTAGTATGTACTGCTGATGACTTGGTTTTTCTTAAACCACACGCAAACAAAGCTTGCAGAATGAGCTGGATTAAACAAAGGTGAAGTTCATCCATTATTCAGAACAAGCAACAAAGACAGATTCAGCTTCATTTTTCAAGGAGCTATTGCAGCAAAGAATCTTGAGCAAAACAAACTTGACAGAACTGTCTAGCAAAATCTTTTCTTAAAGCTTTTTGCAACAGAATTTTATATTGCAGAATACACAAACTGACCCTAGTCTTCAGAAGTTATGTTAATGTCCTTTTGACAGTAACAGGAGGATGCCTTGACTAGTTCCTAAATTTTATGTCACATCCAGCTGCCCTCTATGTAGGAGCTTTCTTTGCCTGATCCAATTTAGCCTTGTTTGTCTCAAGGAAGGGTTAAGAGTACTGCACCAGAGTCGATCCACCAAGTGGATCTCTTATCTCACTCTCTATAATCATAGACACTCCTCTTATGCAGACATTTACTCCACCAATGATTAGTCCACACATTTACACTACACATCCTACCACATCAGAGCTTAGAAACAACTCCCAGTACCGTACAACAAACAATGCCTACAGAAAACAAGAGCTTCTTAAGGCCACCTAAAAGCTTGCTTGTAATACCAGCCTTCCCAGTCAAGTAAGTTCAGAGCATTAGAACACCGCTGAACACAGGTCGGGATTTTGTGCGTGGCTGGTGGGGGCTCAGGCTGACTGGCAGGGAGGAGCACAAGCTAACAGAGCTGTTCAGACAAACCTTAAATGGCAAGAGCAGAGCATGTTGCTTTATAGTGGAAAGTTCACAGGAGGCACCATGAGTCAGATCTTTCTCAGATGTCTGATTTTCCCCTTCATGTTCTTTTTTCAGAATACTTAGTCTTCTACATTTTAACAATAATGAATCAATGTTTTTAAAACAAGCTTTCAGTTTAGAGTTTGTAGGTTGCTCCTGTTGAGCAGCACGTGGCAAGAGCAGACACTACACAAACCTGATTGCACAGCCCACCCAGTCCCGACCCCTGGGGAACGCGCTATTCCAATCCTCTTCCCTGCAAAGCCGGGGCCTGACAACTGCCACGTGAATTAACACAAACTGATTAGACAAACTCATTTTCGCCTCATACGTAACAGTGCATTTGAAAGCTGGTTTTAGAAGGTGAAGTGCTAGACCATCTACCTGCTATGAAGCCCAAGTGTTAAATGCAGACCTCTGTGCACACCCTCCACAGTCTGCACTTGCTTCAGCAGACAGAAGTGACCAGTGTTGTCTGCCTCTCTCCATCAATGCCCGTGTTCACTGTGGTGCTAAACAATAAAACAGATTTGTAACAAGAACCAAGGAAACACAGTTTGAGCAAACTTGAGCAAGTAATCAGGAATCTGAGTTCAAATTCCAGCTCCTGTCTTCACTGACTATAAAGCCTTCAGAAAACTTAAAGACAGATACTGAGTAGCATCAACCCTCCCTTTGATTTTATTCATGCTCCAATGACCTACCTATACCTCATGCTCCAATGACCTACCTATACCTCTATCTATAGATAATATCTCCATACAACAACGCATGTGCATTACTGAGGATACCTTAAAATATTGTGTGTTATCTCTTCTTATTTAGAAACACTACAAGTGTAAATGTTAGATGTATTCTCTAAATGAAAAGCACAAAAAGCATAACTAAAATGACTGACAAATACTGCCTAAAGCAAAGCTTCAACCCATCAAAAACAAATACCTACATTAAACAACATATTTCTGAAGTAAAAATATGCAAGAGGCTTCTTAGCACACCGTTGTCCATTTTAATTAGACTCCATTAGAAAACAGATCCTATTCCATTTTGCATAATTTTTTTTTTTTTTCCCAAATAGCATTCAGAGGGCCCTTCTGTTTTTCAATCTGGAAAAAGTAGAGAAAAAAATATTTTTCTGCAATTCCTGGAGAACAGAAGAAAAAAGTATATCTTTCACCAAAAAGCAAGTTGAACTATTCACGACAGAAACTTCTTCCTCCAATTTGTCTAAAGTAGATTTAAGAAATTCTGCATAGCCTACTACAAGCAATTGAAGAAGAGGATGAGCTTTGTTGTTCTTACTGCCTGGGCAAGTTTCACATTCACATAGAGATACAAGAATGAAGGTTTTGACTTCTGTTCCACAGACATTCCAATATCCACGTTAGGACTCAGACAAAGCAAGTCTCAGAAGCAACAGTGCATTAATTCCTCCATCTTCCTCTTCTCCTTGCAATCCATGCACTCATTCTGAAGAAAATTACAGTTCAGTGTGGGCAGGAGTAGGAGAATCTGGCTCCATGTGTCTTTTAAAGCTCCCTTCCAAACCAACAGCAGCAGAGTTTTCTTGTTTGTTTTTGTTTCCTAAGGCCGCGTTTTGGATTACACAAAGCAACTTCTGTCCTTTGAAGATGCACAGAAATTGTGAACATACTGAAAGTTTCTGAGTAGGCAGCAAGCTTGGAATGGTACCAGCTTTTAGGGTTTGTCTAGAAGAGAAAGTTCACATCACTTACCTCAAGTGCCCAGATTATGGGACTGAGATGGTTATACAATCAACAGAAAAAGGCAGATACCTATGAAACGCTAAGACACTCTGCCTCTTCGGTATTTGTAAGTTTGAAAAGCTTGAATATATGCTTGGAGCTATAAACACAGTGCAAATTCTTGATTTGCACTCCAAAGAAGATTGTTGCCTAACACTGGGTAGCACAACACAAGCATATAGTAAGTTAAGGGGCAGATCTATGGTATGCTGCACCCATACAAGGACCAGTGTGGAAAGGATGGTGCAATAAAAACTCATACTTCTTCTAAATGATGACTTTCCCGAGCCCTAAATTAATCCATATTTATTCTGAGACATGGGCACTCCTGGTTCATGCACAATGAGGTCTCCAACTAAGAGTTCCTCATCTGTCAGCAGCCTCCTTTCACTTTTGCAAATTAATACCACGAGAAGAGGAAAAAAAAAAAGAGGGGGGAGAGTGGGAGTGAAGAAGTGGCATGCTGTGGTAGTTCCTTTCCCCTATCTCTGCCCAGGAGACCAGACTTTGCAAATACTGTCAGGTGCTCCCAGCCACAGCCATAACAGATACAGTATCGAGAAGGGGAAGGAGGGCATTCAGAGACGAGATCTTGAGCTGCTTTCTCAGCTCTGATCCTGGCATCATCTTGGCTGTATGACCAACTGCAGGATTACGAATCACCTGCTTTCAGCCAAGCACCCGTTACCAGGAAGAACACTCCTCTTCCTCAGTAGCTGGGCACCAGTGGAGGTAACGCACCTTCCTGCCACCCTTCAGAGGCACAAAACTAGAAGATGCTACCAATATTACAATGCTACTGGAGATCTCAGAAGCAGCCACAGCTTCAAAACACCATGGAGAAACATGGGAACCTCGTATTTAAACCTGGGTCCGAATCAAAGTCACACACTTGCACACTAAGCAAAACAAGAGCCTCTACAGACCTTGTCCTCTCGAAGCTTAATGAGACCTTTGAAATGTAAAAAATGAGAATAATACAACATGATAAATTTTGCAGCAGTAAGCCATATGTGCACAGTTTTCAAAATTAAAGCTATGATTTTCTTACATGTTAGGAAATAAAACTAATTACCGGAGTTACAAAATTACAAAAAAAAAGGCCATTAGGAACTGCCACTGTCATTTCCCATGAGATGCCCCATTTCATGTTGGTGGCCTTTTGATAGCTGCTTTAAGATGGAGGTATGGCCATAAGAATTGAAGTTATTTGATCAGTATTTACAGCTAAATAACTGTTCCAAAGACCACAAAATTAGAACAACTCTGCCTCTTCCTGCTCAGTCCAGTTAATTATTATATCACTTCCTCCTGAATTATATCTGCCTCCTGAAACAGAAGTTTACACTCCTGACTACAGAAGTCAATCTCAAAAGCAACAGTGTTTATTTCTATTTATAGATCACCAATTCTTCCTCTAGAATCATACATCCAATGTCTAAAAATTTGTATCATTTTTAGGAAGTTAAACTGACTGAAGCTTTAAATTAATGCCCTAAAAAAAACAACAAACAAAAAACCAAAAAAACCAACCACACCCCTGGCTCATATCCAGCAGAAAGTATTGGCTAAGAAAAAAAATGCATGTTAACTCACAGATACTCAAGAGACCAAGCAAAACCTCCTGCCAACAGCAGGCATAAACAAAACCAAATTGGGGGAAAAAAAAAAAATCTCTAACTGAAAGACCTCTATTTTGAAACATTAAAAAATGATATTTTTAAAAATTAAAGGTATTTTGAAAATTCCCAGCTTCCTAATTTGCAGATACAGCTGATGAAACATTTCTATTCCAAGGTAAAAACCCTAAAAACACCAATAACTAAGGACCTAAACAGATTTTGCTAATAACTGCTGTTTGTAAAATGCCCAACAGCAATCTGAACTAGATTGTAACTAATTATTTCAACATCAGCTAAGCTGGAAAGTAATAGCATATTAAATATGACTCTTTTAAAGCACGAGTTTCAATTTAAAAAAAAGCAAACAAACAACCTAAAGTATAGCTGAATTCATGCTGATGCTGAAAATGCACAAAGAAATTAAATCTTTCAGCCAGCCAGGGTTTTTTGCTTCTGGTTTTTTTTTTTGTTTTTTGTTTGTTTGTTTGTTTTAAAATAATCTTCCTGTACTGTATTTTTCCTGTTACAGCCTGACCTAGACTTCACTCAAGTCAGACGCTCCTACAAGCAGAGCCCTTAGAGCTCGGCCAGCCCTTTGGCTCAGCAGCCCTGCAGAAGAAGCCAGGAGCAGTGGTCCTTCATTTCTCAGCGCACTGAGCTGTGTCTGTTGTCCTTTGAGAAGTACAGCTGGTTACTGACATTCAAGAGGAAGACGCCCCTAAAGGTACAAAAGGTCCTTTGCATCCTCAGATTTTTTTGAGATGTAAACTTTTAAAAATGAACTCTGCCCTTTCTTTGCTTACGTTCCCAGTGAAGATGTATAGATACTGCCAGTATCAACCGTTTCAAAGTTGAGGCCTTTTGCTACCCGCCACACAAAGTTTGGAACTGGAAACTAAACCTGGTCACTCTGTTGGATACCGTGCTACCCTCTTCTTTCTTCCTGTGCCATCATGACTGATACGTTAGATCAACTTAAAACAGAACCCACACCCTCCCCATCCTACAGTAAAATGCCTGATTGTGGTTTAGGCTGATGGCTACTTTAGTTAGTTGATGGATCTTAGCATGGGGTAGCTGTAAAGTAACATCTGCAGCCACAGAAGAGACTCCTGGATGCTGTCCAGATTTTTTACTAAGTGGATTTGATGTCTTGCAGGCTGTATTCCAGTCTCGTAGCATTAAATGAGGCAAAGGGATAAAGAGACAGAGCCCCTCTATCCCATAGGGCACACGGCTTAAAAGATTAAGTAATTTTGTCTCACCCTAGATTTCAATTTTACTCTAATTTAAATTTTTTTTATCTGTAAACACAAATGTGTCTGGTGTGAAAAGCCACTCTCCTTGGAAGCAGACAGGTGAATAAAAAGGGAAGCTAGGTTGGTTCCTGGAGCAAAATACATTCTTAATCTTGCAAAGTGCTGAGAGCCATCCACTCAAAGTAAAAGACAAAGCCTCTCAAAACTTACTGCAATACCTAGCTGAGCCAAGTGAAGAACAGTGACCTTACAGTGAAAGGCAAAAACTTCCTACCAGATTAAGTACTGGAGGATCTGGCACTAAAGGAGGAAAAACATGAACAAAACAATTTCATTTCAAAGGTTTAGAAGGGTATTACAGTAAATTAAATGAATATGTGTTACTGTAAATGATTAAATTTCAAATCAGAGTTTTAATACATTTGCCCAGTTAGGGTCAGAGAGGCCTAATAAATAAAATCCACTCTGTAAACTAACTATCAAGGGAATGGGAATCAATTTTAGCTGTGCAGAGTTCACACAGAGCACTGAGGGAGAAAACCAGCTATGTGCAGAGTCATCAACACAGACAATAGAGATGCGTGGGCACACAAACTCCTTGGATTCTGCAAAATAAGATTTTCCACATATTTCAGCATATTCGATATAAAATGCACTTTCCACCTTTAAAACAAAACGGCTCAAAAGTTGAAGCCTGCAAAATTTTAACACATTTACTTCTAGAGCATTCAGATGGAACATCAGCCTTGGCAGGGATGGCACTGCACACGCGTGTGCGTACCCACACTCTGGCAGCACAAGCACTTCAAAACAACGGGCAGGCCCGTGGAGGAACGCTCCGGAAAATTAAGATCACTGGGCTACCGCAGTGAAGAGTAAATCTCCTGAATGAGTGCATTCACAGGAGAGTTCAGCATGGCTTTATTTATGCACATCATGCTTTAAGTCAGCTCTCAACTTTTCCAGTTTCTGAGCATACACAAGATCTTACACAAAAACACTTATCTCAGCTTGATCTGTTAATTTAACCTTGTCTGTTGGGCTTTGACAGATGACCGCTGGCATATCCAGCTCTTGCTGTTTAACACATTACCCCACACAGTACTGATGCCCTCTTAACCACTTTTCTTCCCCAAAGCCGTCCGCCGGAGGAACTGCAACTTCTGTCCCTGTCACAGCAGCTCTGGGTTGTACCTGACCTGGGCAAAGGCAGACAACCTAGCAGGCTAAAGTCTTTAATCCCTTTCATTGCAGGTGAGTCAGGGCTCTTGTTTCTCACTGCTCTGGCTGAAAGGCTAGCGCTCGAGTTTTCACATATACAGGGTTTGGGTTTGTTCTGCAGCCAGACAAGCAACATAGTACCAAATGCGGTGTGAATTCACTCATTCATTTCAATGCAGCTAATGTTCAAAGGTGCCTTGGGTCATTGAAACCTTCAGACTTCAAAGCCAACAAAAATAAGTGTTTTGGAGAAAATTATGAAGTCCAAGTATAAAACCCAACGCATGCAATGCTTCCCACTTTACCCAACATAAATGAACCTTTCCACATCCAAACAAACCCAGGATCTGGAGACAGATGCAGCAGGTTCCCTCTTCTCCTCAGCTGCGCTCTCCCTTCCCCCTCTTGCCTCTCCCTAAGACATGGACAAGGATCACATGCACCCAGGGACCTTGCAGCTAGAACACCCAAAGCAGGAGAAAAAGGCTCAATCAATCAAAACAAAAATATCCATAAGGTAAAAATGACACACAGCCAGCTTCATCACATAAATAACAGCTCTAGAGCTAGAACAGCTACCTAAGTTTTTCTTCTGGCTTTGAAGCATTTGATTTCTGTATAATCTTGGTCTTCAAGAATCAGCAACAAAGCAGACTGGTAATTGTGAATGGGTGATGGAGGTTTGCTTCTCTCAGAGAGTCAGAGTCAACAGTTTAGCCTCTGACCAAACTCAAGAGCAGTTCTCAGAGTTTAGCCTCAAACATTTCAAATGTCTCATGTGCTACTCTATCTCTTCTTACCCTGTAAGTCAAACAGCAGATACACTAGAGCAAGAAACAAGCGAAATAATAGCAACAAACACTCTGCATAGAATTCTTGGCATTTAGTAGTAGGAAATGTTACTTCCCTGCCCTGCCGTGCCCTCCCACTCCCTGATATTCACATTCTATCTTCCATAAGCATTAGATTTTGGGATGGATTTTGTGGATGTGATACGAAAGAAAATGTTATCACCTGAAGTCCAAGCAGAAAATAAATGACAGAATAAATTCTGCAGCAAAGTAGAGGGGAGAAAGAAAAAATACTGCCAATGAGCTTAAGCAGAATATTCCAACAGCTCTGATTATATCACAGTAACAATAAATCTATATCCTGCTGTGCCGCCATGGCTGTAACTGAACTTCATCCTACCATCTTTTGGGAATAAAGTCTCCACAGAGCTTAACAAGTTCTCTTCCTTCATTTAGTGCTATAGTTTCTACATAAACAGCTCCTTTAAAGCACTTGGATTTGAACTGTCAGGCAGACTGTCACAACCATTTGCAAGGGAATCTGACACAAACAGTGTAGGTCGCCTGAACTTTTTACACTGGAGTAATCAACATGTAGCCTTTGAAGTGCAATTACACGGTTCAGGCATCCATCACCTGTACTGAAGAGGAGCTTGGTCCTTATGCTTATTGTCATTCTCTCATCTATCCCCACTACTGGATAAAATATTTTAGAAACGTCAATCCAGAAAGGATGTACTTAAAGCCTAGTACAAATTACTTCCTTCCGCTCAATCTGGCATTTATCCATTACACATACTCTTAAATACACATCACCCAAAGGAAAATAAATAGAAGACAAACAAAAACCCCTCCCCACAGCAAAAAGCTTGCTTAAGCTCCTGCATCAGTAACTGTAGATGCGTGATCACACAGTCACTGCCTCTCCAAAATTACCTTTCCCATCTTCCTCATGTACTCTGCTTCCCTGGTCCTGCTGTACCCCAATACAAATGTTCTGCAACAGTTTCCACTCTGCCTCCATAAGACCAAAAACTTTTGCAGATTACCCCATTATTAACATGATACATTTAGAAAAATGCTCCCTCTCTTTTCTCCTGTTTGTAGGGTACAACTTGCAGTTTCCTCCTCATGTACGCAGTATCTTGCTACAATAAATCTGCATTCATCCAATTCCTAGCAGTACAAAGAATATTTCTTGCACCTTCTCCATAATTTCTCTGTATTTCAGCTTCAGAGATATAAAATAGGGATCATTTGTCTCTATCACAGGGCAGTCTTGTAAGACCAGATTAATAATGGAGCTGTGCAGCTGCAGAATTTTCGTGCAGAGAAATTGTCAGCACTTGATATTCATTTCCACACAAAGTGTCTTTTTAGTTGTTTTACACCAGTCCCACTGAACAGAGAGCTGCTACCTTCTGGCCTTTAGCAGGAGACATAAATCCTTCTTATAAGCAATCGTGGACATAAAACTGCAGGAAAGCTGATGGAAGGTGATTTGTGCATGTAAATTAGAGAGTGATAGAAAAGATGACTTGTCTACAGTTACAAGGGAAGTTGAAAGAAAGCCTGCTGTGGAACCAGGATTTTCTGCCTTCTGTTGTTTGTACCACTAGATTACACTCTCTAGTAGAATGAGAAGCAAAAAGGACTTTATTTCCCCCTCCAAAACACCTACACAGAAAAAACTGCACAGAATTTATCAAGTCTCTTTTGAACAAATGAAAGTGCTAAACTGACTGACGTAGAATTATTTACAAGGAACAAAAATAACTTTTACTACTACTTTTAGTAACTGAAAACCTACACAGCCTTGCAAGTTCTTCTACTTTCAGTACTCAAAAAAACCTACTCTGCAGCTTCTGCCTACATTTGGGTAGCGAGAGAGAACACTGCGTGTGATTCTTTACCACGACTAGGTACTTGCCTTGAGATAGAAAAAAATTTAAGCTCCCACAGCCACACATCTACACAACCAGCTTCCCAGGTTCAAATAACGAGAAAACATGCTTTGATACAATAATCAGCTCAAAAAGCCCAAAGTGTTATCCAAAGTCTTATCCTCCTGTAACTGCGTATAAATGCACCAAACAGCAAGAGCATTTAAGTACTCTTTCTGTTTATGCTGCATTATTCCTACCCTTTTCACATCTACCACCCGGAAACCAGCATGTGACACCAATATGGAACTTACACAAATCCAGTGAAGAAAACAAAACACATTGACAATGTAAGGATGTGTCAGGTTGAAGAGATCAGAATATCAATTTGAACTGAATAAAATTACATCAGGGAAGGCCAGATATATACCGCACTTTTATTTACAAGGCTATAATTCTTCCTCTCAATAGAAAATGTAATAAAAGAACCCCTTCCAAATGCACTCCGTAGTTTTTTTAACATTATGTCATATTAGTAGCCAGACTTTTTCTACCTGTGTCTTAAAGGAAGAAATATTTAAATAATGCAGTTTGTTTTCATTCAGCACAAAAAAAAAATCCCTGGTACATTTTAAACTTACATTTCTTCTTTAACAGTATGATTGTTACTATTGCAGTCACTCAGAGAGAGGCACAACAACATTTTCAATAACCAAGGCTTGCTCAGGATAGTTTTTGTGATAATAAAACTGCTTCAATTAGAGAAGCTACTCCAAACTGGAATAGTTGTTCCAGTACAATGAAAAGTATAAATGCACTTTATTTTGCTACAGAAGTGCTTAAACTAGCTGTGCAGCTATTTCCATGATAATGTACTTCTGTACTGCTGCCTCCTGCCTTTAAGGGAAGAATAGGTGCTGCATGACATGGATTGCCAAGGCACAGTAAACAGTGGAGCTGCTGCATATAGATGAGGTCCAAGTACCCGTGTGCATACCGCTTGTTCAGCAAAATCAAGTCTGAAAGCTCAATGTGATACAGTAAGTTCCCATTTTCAAGTAAGCACATTTTGTCATAAGAATTTTACATGGCCTGGGTCAGCAAACATCTGTCTGAATGCAACACAAAAATCTGATTACAGCTGAGAGGAACAGTATTCAACAGGAGAATAAAGGCCTGGGGTTTGCTACAATGTTGAGCATTTCAGTAACATGACATACTTCGCCATTTCAAAGCTACCTAGTTCACCAGTGAGATGGTTTGGGGTTGTAAGGAAAATGAGATTTCTGGCCCTGCTCAGCCCATGTGCGCCACAGCACACCTGGGAGCCTCCCAGAGTAACCAAGGGTGCCCAAGATTTGTCCCTTACTAGTGACAGCCACTCCTTCTGCTATTCATCATCGGCATCCATGCTTTCCCTCCTCCTAAAGACAGTTCAACAATGTACATTGATTTCATATATACATATGGCATCTTGAACCATATATTTGTACGTACTATGCACAGGTGACGGACTTCTGTCATGTGTTACCAGCTTCCAGAAACATCTCCCCGCTACTTTTAACTTCTCTTTTGCTGCGAGGGATGTTCAGTATAAGAAGTTAAGGCCTCCACAATAAAACCTCTGCTAACCAGAGATGATGTTGGCAGAAACACAAGAAGGCTCCGCCGCTGTTCTCCGAAATAATTGTTTTTGCTTTGCACACGGGTTGCTCGTATTTAGGTCACTGGTTTTCTGTCTCCAAACCCAGCAGGATCTGCCTTGTATAGCCCATACAGGCAGACCAGAAGACGGTCAAACAGGGAGAAAACACTCATTTTCTGCTCCTCACTGCCTCTGCTTCCCTGTCAGCTCACCTGATCCTGCCCATCCCTGAGCAACGCTGAAATGCAACAAGCAAATATTCCACACAGAAAGCTGTGAGACCAACCATTTGTAAGGCCTTCCTTGGACAGCAAAAAAGCAACAAACCCTGTAGAAGACCACCTGAGGCAAACCTTACCGAGTCTCCTCTGCGCCCACCTATGGCAGAAAGCTTGCTCTGTGAGGCTGAGGAGGCAGGAGGCTTCTCTGGGCCTTAATGGGCTTTTGTCAACCATAAGAGAGACAGACAGTTCTCACAATGAGGTGGACATAAACATGTTAGGGTAAATTGCAATCTTCCTATAGTCAAGAGTTGCTCAAGATTATTTTCTTTTTTTAAATGATAGTTTGTTGACTTCATCACTAATACCAAATCAAGCAAGCACCCTCCCTTTAACAGCTGTTGGTAAAAGAAGAAGTATTATTTTTTTCCCCCTAAAGTACATGCTCTACTTCCCTAAGAATAAATTTGTCTGAAATGTATTCGCTGAAGTCAGCATTTTTTTTTCCAGGAGGAAGTAGACTTTGTGCATTGTAAATACTTTATTAAGGTCCACTCCAGACCACGTGACTGAATCTATAGGCAAAAATTTCCATATTCCTGTTTCCTGGTACAGCAATAGGAAAGGAGACAAAGGACTGCACTGACATCTGCAGCGGTTCTACATCAATATTAGCCACACTGTCAGCAGTACTGAAGTTACTGGTGATGGGCAAGATGAACACCAAGCACCAGGACCAGGTAACTCACAAACTGGAAGCACAAGTAACACACATGTTTTTACTGCCATTTTCCCTTGCGACACAGCTTCTCCTGAGGTGGCTGCAGTAACAGATGGGGAGCTGAGAAACACAGAAGTGTATCTAGCAGCTCCCTGCTTCAAAAATACATTCACACAAAGGGCCACATAGAAACACAAACTGGAATAAACCCATAGTTCCAGTCAGAGGGAAAGAGGTTGGGCTGCCAACAGCTTCTACCCTTGCAGATTCTCCAGTGTCTAATAAAGGGTAGAGTTACTGGCTTTTTACCTGCAGCCATGGGGTTTGACCAAGACTCCTCTCTATCCAGCAGCCCTTTGTCACAAAGCCCATGGAAACAATAGCTGGAGGTTTCCACTCCCATAAGCTTTGGTTGAAATCGTCCACTGAAACTTTCCAACACAACGCTAAATTTGCTGGCCAGACAGAAAATTCAGACACATTTTAACATCAGACAAGAACTTTTTCCCTATGAAGTAAAGTTTAAAATAAGGGAGAAGCCCAAGGTTCAAAAACAACACAGCAATCTAACATGTCATAACCACTGACAGTATGGCCCTATCAACCACACAACATTGTGTGCCCAGAGAAAGGGGCTGTCTGAGCTCCTAGGAAAGGGACAGCAGTGTTGGCGTGGAGGCACGGCAGTCCCTGGCGAGGCAGCACGGCACAGCAGGCTGCCATGTGCCCACAGGTAGCAGATGACATGTCAGGGACAGTTCCCTCCAAGCTCTCTGTACAATGCTACGGGACCCCCCTGTTGCGCAGCCGCTCGCCTTCAGCTGCTGGGGCATCTACCCCAGAAAAGTAGGAAAGAAAAGGGGGAGGGGGCGGGGAAGAAAGGAAGTGCTGCCTTTTCCTGCTTCCACCTCTACTGGACAGCCTTGCAGTCACAGACCAAAGGAGGCATCATGTCTTAAGCACTGGATGTTTACAATTCTAGCAGCATGGGTCATCACACTCTTTGGTGATCCTCTGTCAAAAAAATCCCACAATTGCATCAGTCACTATAATAATTCAGGGTGCTAAGATTCCTGTTAGTCATCTTTCAGTTCAAAACAACAGCAAAAAAAATCAAATCCTATTTACTACATGAAAAAAGGAATCCATGGTAAAGAAAAATAATTCCTTTACTGATTTAAGATTGCCTATGTCTTGGTATTCTGAAAGGGTATGCAGACACTGGAGTTTAGAGCAGCCATCTAAAGGAAGGAAAGTACAAAATTTTAACAAGAAAATGTAAAAAACAAAAGCAAAGCTTACAACCCAAAAATCCCTTTTCTACGTGCACAAATCCCCCAAAAAGGGTGGTAAAAACACCATTGTCAGAGATATTTTTAAAAACGATCTTTTAAAAAGCACTAACAGTAAACACGAACCATCCAAAAAGTGCCTCAAAACCAAGTAACACTGTGCTAGAATCTTTTGCTTTTTGTGGTGTGAGAGGAAGTGGTGAAAAATGGATCAGGACTTTCACATTCTTAAAATTTGCTTACATGCCAAAGATAAAGGAGTGCAATGGGAAGTTTTACAAATATTCACTCGTTCGACTTAAGAGACACTTGTTTCAAGTACTCTGTCCAGTTAAGATCTGCATTTGAAGAGAAAAAGGAGTTCAAAAATCTCGTTTTCTTGAAAGCTTTATACAACTACTGCTCAGGTTACCTACAGGAAGAGACAAACCACTAAATCAGTTTTCCAAGAGACTGTAGGCACAAGTAGAAGAAAAATACAGCCAAGCAGTTAAGAACAGCCAAGTAGACTTGTCCACCTGCCAACATGGCCAGAGCTGTGACTCCAGAGCTATAATCATGTTAGGTGTTACCAGGAGCTGTCAAGGTTAAATCCTCTGCTCATAAACCATCAGCAACAGGTTGGTTTGGAAGTTTACAGGCTGCTAAGTTAGATCTTTGCTGGAAAAGAGAATTAAGCTGTTCTGACAGCTCTTTTCTGTTCTTTTAAATCTCCTCCTATGTACTGCCATAAAACAAAGGGATTCAGAGTTTACTTAATGAGCAGTCACTGAAAGTAAAGGAAGTTCATACTGCATTCTGAGTGGCAGCATACTATGTGCTGCCAACTGTATTCAATGATACAGAATCTCCAATAACTTCATTTATTATGGCTTTTGATATTAACAGTACTGGCTAGGCAAATACTCTTCCCAAGCACAGCTGGTAGGGGAAAGTCATTTTATGACACTGGATTTAAAAGTACAGGTATCAGTGCACTAGTCTTAGCCCTGAAGAAAGTTCAATATGGCTATCATCTTAGGGCATCAGGCAGTAGTGTATCTAATGGAATGCCCAGAGCTGACTTAGGGAACGTCTTTAGTTCACCTGGCCTACCAGAAAGGTGATGAGACTTGTCCCAAGAGGTGGAGATGAATATATGCTCCCAGCAAAGCTGCACACCCATCAAAACATACATCTCCTACCACAACTGCCAATGCCACCCATCAGACAGTAGCAAGGAAGCAAACATTACTTCTTGGGCAAAGGAGGCAGTGAACATGGAGGGTGACAGGTCATTACAGGTGCTTGCGGAGATAGCACCAAGGAAACGAGTGGTAGTAATGTGGGCCATGGCAATATGGAAGTCAAAACTGATGTGATAGAGTCTCAAAATGCCCCTGATGGTTTTAATTCAGTTGTCCCTGGAACTAGAAATGATTTTGCCCTTGTGATGTTTCATCAGCAAAGTCATTTTTCAAAACAGGTCTATTAGAAAAGAAAGATCAGATCTGCTATTGTACCGTTAGGCTCTGAGACAGCAGCTCACCCAAAACAAAGCCCACAGAATGACTGCAGGAGACTGAGTGTGCACATGAAATAAAACCTGAAACCAGTTTGTGCTAAAATAAATACACAGAGCCACAGAGATTGCAGTTCAGCAGCTGCAGACAGTTAAGCAGCTGCAGAGGCTGGCCATAGCTTTGAAGGAATCCTCAAGATAGTCTTCTTAAAGAATAATAAAATAGAAATAATAATAAAAAAAAGAATCCCCAGTAACAACTCTCCAATACAAAGAGAGTCTCAACAAGCAAACAAGAATTACTTCTGCACTGCTCATCTTCACGGGTTTGCAGGCAGCTGGAAACTATAGTTCCGAAAAGCCTGCACTTGTGATTCATCTGAAAGACTTGTGTGTTTGGAAGCCCTACAGTGACAGCACAGGGCACTGACTCAGGATCTGAGTGGTTTAGCTGAAGCACTTTGAGATGCTCTTGCCCGCAGCTGTGGCTTGTCTCACCCCTCTGGCAGGTTTACTCCCCACTGCATCAGAGCAGCATAAGGGAGATGCTCACACCCGTCAAGTGCTGCAGTTCACGCTCACCTTTCAACTCGGAACTGAAGCTGATGGCAGCTAACACTAACACACCAGGCAGCCTTACTGTCATCCTACCTCTGCTTCATGGGAGAGCAAAGCAGAGGAAAACTGCTGCTAAGGGACAGCAACATCTCAGCTCCACTCCTGAATCCAGAAAGCCTCATGAGTCAGAGCCTTAGACAACAGCAATGTTAGTTATGTTTCTGCTAATTTTAGCTCATGCTTAACCCACAGTTCCCAAGTCCCTGCAATGCCTTTCCAGGTGCCAAAAGCCACAACCACTCTGTACCTCAACTACCAAAACATACAGCTTCCCAGCTGAGAGGCTCTGATGCACTTAAACTGTATGCTGCAGAAATAAATTTTTCAAATAAAGATAACAAGAGGAAGAAAATGAGGATTGCTTTATTGCCGTGTGCTTATCTCAAAAGAAGGCACAAAAGTTCAGCTGCATAGTTCCTGTGTTTCAGAGTCCACTCCAGGACACACTGAACAGACTTGGTGCAGAGGGCAGCTTGGGAGTGTCCCACAGCAAGGTAGAAAACAGCCTGCCAGGGCCAGCTTCTACCCCAAGGAGTAAAAGAAGTGAGAGGGGCAAGGGAAATGAACACACACTTCACACACTCCCCTCAGAGTAAACTGGGAAAGGCTTTAGAAGTAAACAAACAACCCCCCAGCCTCAGTATTCTCAAAAAACCACCCAAGCAGAATGTTTTTACGACAGTAACTGAAGGGTTTGTTTTATAAGAAGTTTCCTCAGATTTAGTCAACCTTAGCAGCCTCCTCCTCTTCTTATTCACACTAAACTATGAAAGGGACTTCAGCTCTCTCCAACCAATTAAAAACTAATTGAAGCAACAGACTGGCACTATACAGCCTGGGCAGGCTAAGAGACTGAAGACTCAGCTCCAATGAGGCCTATGCAATGTCTAATATTTCCTTTTATTTAACCTCATAACACAAAGAGCTGAAAAGAATATTCACAGGGATCCAGTCCTCCAAAAAAATTCTTTATTTCAGCTCAACTCCACTGGGTTCAAAGGAACAGTACATGTACTTTACTGTATGCATGCAACACAGTGCATGCAGGAACAGAACCAGGTTTTATCTATTTGTAAAGCTCTGCGAGGAAGTTACACACACACAAACAGCTAGATGTGTTAGAACATAAGTTAGCATATCTTATTTATTCAAGGAGACATCCTCACCCCTTTAACTGAAAGAATGACAGAACATTAAGATGGATTTGTATACACTTGGATATAACCTAATCTTTTTGGCTTTAGACAATTTTTTTTTGTTACTGCTAGGACAGTAAACTACGTCAAGGAATTGCTGGAAATAATTCTGTCTCTCAAAGACAAATCAAATTCAGAAGAAGTATTTATGACAAACCCAAATCTTTCTACCTTACAGATACCAAACTTTGTGCCTACTTCTACCCATGAGGTCTTTTAGGAACTGGACACAGTTTCAAATACCCTCAAAACAGTTGCTGCAACTAGAAAATGGGTGTAAGTATGCAGCACCAACGATTTGAAAAAGTCAGCAGCAAGAAAGATTTCACGTGCACCCGTACCTCTTCTATTGAAATCTCTTTACTGCACAATATGCAGCCAACAATTTTGATGAGAAATCCCTAACTTGTGGGCCATGGAACAGACATAAGGCCACCAAAGGGGCCAAGAGGCTTGCTTGGTTAGGTAGGGAAGGAAAGCAGCTGGTGTTAAGGAGCCAGGATTGGTGACAACCTCC
Source organism: Caloenas nicobarica (assembly GCF_036013445.1). Lineage (NCBI taxonomy): Eukaryota > Metazoa > Chordata > Aves > Columbiformes > Columbidae > Caloenas > Caloenas nicobarica. The sequence continues at coordinate 111,435,125 of NC_088247.1, read as the reverse complement.
TGACAGAAGTCAGGCAGAGAGCCCAAGGCAGCAAATCTACATGTCTGAAATCAGAGATTTTCTTTTGGATACAAAGAGACAAGAGATGCAAGGCAGCAGAGGAGAACTGCTTTTACATGTGGACAGTTAAGTGTGTTTTAATTGACTGCAGGAAGAAAGGGGACAAGACTGAGCTGTGAGGCAGCTGGTGGTGATTATTTGAGAAGAGTAAGTTTAACACACAATTCAAGCCCTCAAAAAGCCCTCAGTCAAAACTGGAGATGTACGGAGAAGAAAAGGCTGGTGTATTTGGAGATGGGGAATGATTGGTGTGGAACCAGAGATATCAGTGCAGAGTCTGAGGACAGAGTATAATTTAACTGAGAAGGACGAAAGAAGCTAAAAAGCAGGAAAAATTGCATGACACTTTCCTTGCACAAGCTATATTTTCCAGGGTATACCTACATGGCTAACATACAAACGCAAATCCGATCAAAAACTCAGAAGAGCAAGCCCAAGACAAAAAGCACAGTTCAGGGCAAAACTAACTCAGAGGTTCTGAATTGACCTGTACCTGTATCTCCTTCTGTCACAAGTTTCAGTGCAATCATCCTTAAAAACTAAAAACACTTAGGTACTCAAAAAATCCACTCTTAACAAGCATGCAAACCCAGGAAATTAACTGAGTAATTTGAATCTGATCCTGTATAGGCACCCCCTAAATACTTCTACAGCAACCAGTTAACCCTGGTTCTTTTTGTGGCCTTCAGCACGGAAGAGTTTGCTGGAAAGCAGTGGCCAGAACGGAAGCAGACTGGCGTGAACCGTGGAATCTCAAAAAGCTCATTTCTCTCCCAGTGCATGCCAAATCTTAAAATACCTGCAGCGTTCAGTTATGAAACTACAATAGAAGAGAAAAACAGATGGCTAAAGCCTTTTGGGAAAAAAAAAATAAATAAATAAAATTAAGCACTACTTTCCAAAAGAGAAATATGTATATTTGAAAATACAGAACCTACTTTAGACCGTACCTAATTGATACAAAAATAGGTGACTTGCCTCATGGAAATGAAGCCTATCTTCAGCTAAGGAAGTATACAAGAAAAGTTTAACCCTTTTAGAACATAATGGCTCACTGGTTTTTTTAAGCAGGATTTAAAAGCAAAGCAGTTCATATAGGAGACAACAGGTATTACAAACATGGTAAATAACAACATATTTCTTTATCTCTAAAGCAACTACTGAATGGTAAATCCTGTAGAAAAGCCTTCTTGTGCTTTGTCTTTTCCAGTGTTTTTAAGCAGTTAGCATCTAAATCCAGGTGAGCAGCTTTCTCACTTATAAAAGCATCTAACAGACATCATATTAGGAACCTGACAACCTCGGCTCTGTAAGAGTTAAGCCATTCTCTGTGGAAACCCATCGATACTACACTCGAAGCCTCTATTGAGTCCTTGACTTGCGAGACGTCACATAAAAATAAGGAAACACAAAAGCCATGCTAGAAAGCTCCCATGTTCAGCCTTAGGTGCTTCAGTAGTGCTGTAAAACAGCTATCACAGCTTCAGGTCCAAGTACTGGAACTGATCTCTGGTCCAAAGGAGCATTTTCTGCCTGTGAGGCTCCTCTGCTGAGCCACTGCCTCACACAAGCCCTGACTCCACTGCCTGAACAGCAGCCTCAGCAGCTGAGAAGCCCCAGGGCAAACAAGAGATGCACACTGAGCTGATGGGCCTGACACAGGATCAACAGGAGACCTGGGATTCTCCAAACTGGCAGCTAGACCAGCAGGAAACCCAAAGGCCTCTCAAACAGCACTGGACACCAGCATTCAGGCAGCTGAACTGGGTCCCCTGCGCAAGTCCCAGCATTACACCTGCCAGCGACACCCAGCAAGACTCTGCTCCGACTGCACAGAGCAAATACAACTTTTGCAGAAGCCTAAGCAAAACACATGAGACTGATTTCTGGTTGTATTCAACAGCTCCACACTGAGGATAAGGACTAAATTAACTCTCTTCTACCACACATAGTCCTTCTGGGCCAGAACTGCAGCTCACTGGCAAGGCTGGATGGAAAACCCTGTGTTGCCCCAGCTTACTCCAAGGATAAGTGGAGGATGACACTGTCAAGCAAGCACCATTCAAAAAAAAAAAAAACCCACAACAAACAAACAAAAAAACCACCACCACAAAACCAAAGGCTTATATGATTAATGCAAACCATTACATTTTCACAGTAGCAGGAGTCACTGATCTATATTAAAGACCAAGACTACATTTCTTTATTTATTTTTAATGAAAGGCTCTAAATGAACTAACTGATCAGTTCTTCAAAGGTACTGAGCAGTGACAATAATTAGGTCTGGGTCAGCAGGAACAGCTAGAATGCCAACTCAGTCCTGTTAACTACCTGAAAATAAGGTTTTTCTAGTGAAAGAGTGACAACACTGGACGCTCCATCACAACCTGTCCCGCAGCCCCCCGAAATGCACCACCAATGAAAAGCAAACATCTGAGAGTGTCTGCCTTTATTTATTAACAGGGACAAGAATCAGAAACTATGGAGAGCAGAAAAAGCAAGCAAAGGGAGTTTCAGCCTGGGCTGGACAAATGCTGCTGTACCTAGGGATACCCTTTTAAAGAGTGATGCAGCAACACCAGAGTGGTAGTGACTTCCCACACAGCCAGTGTAGCTCCAGAAACAAGAGCAGGAGCTATTTTGAACACTAAGTTAAAAAAAATTAAAGCCACTACAAGTTCAGAGGAAACAAAAAGTATTAAAGTCGGCCAGAAATACAATGTTGCAAAGAGCACATGATCATTTACAAGAATATTCCAAAACACAAGTCATTTTCTGAAAGAGTTAGACAAATGTAAACCTAACAGAAGATTGCAGTCCCCATACAGGCACCCAGCCTGTTTTGGTCATGCACAGCCCTTGCTTGCAGAGACATCTCAGTTCAAATGTGTTTGTGACTGCATTGTCATTTGTTTTAAAATATGAATGCAGTATTCTTTTGCTCCAGAAACACTGCATTGTTAAAATGCCAGTACATTAAGATAACTTACTGCTTACTACAATGCAATCAAACAAACTACAGACTACAGCACTGACACTTAATATATATTGAGTGCTTTCAGCAAGAACAACATATGGAGTTCATTTCTTCTGTTTTGTTCTCACATGGGCTAAACTCAGACACAAGCCTTAGAAAGAGAGGAAGCAGTAATTCCGTCAGCATGTGCAAAACTCTCTCTTCTCCAAAAGATAAGTAAAGACTTAGTTGAAGGTTCTAAAAATATAAAAACATTTACCCTTTTGTTCCATAGAGGAGTTCTACTTATGACAGAAATATTGTGGTTTAGCTTGCATGCTTAAAAAACATTTTTGTTAAGGTTCTCCAAACAAGAGGAAGCAGAATAGAAAAGCCTACAATCAAATGACTGTGAGTGATGTTTTTTCTCTATTGTTATTTTTCCTAGAATTCATCCACATTTCACCAGCATACCGTTGCTTTGTCATAACCAACACAAGGAGTGATCTCGCCTATATTTAAATTCAGGAACGTAAAATGAAGGTTCAGAGAGACAACCTATTTTTAAAAAGGTAGTTGTATGTCTGAGGGTTTTGAGAGGCTGTTTCACTACTTCTCACACAGGCATTTTGCTAGGTGGGCACTCTAGTTTATGGTTAAACAATAAGCTGTTTCTAAAATAACAAGATTGTTCACAAGACAACTTTTGTGTGTGACTTTCTTGAATCAAGCGAAAGTTGCAGATCCAACCTGAACATTCCCCTCCAGCATTCATACTGTAGTGCTAAAGTGTTCTGCAAATTCTCAAGCAAGGAGCGAATCAAAGTGAAAATGAAAGTCAAAACAGGCTAGTTTATGCAAACAAACCATAAAAAGTAATAAGCACAACTGCTGAAATAAACCTGATAAACCAAAATTACTGTGGAAAACTCTTTGGTCTGAACTAGACAGTGGATCCCACAAAATAATCATGACCACCTCTTTCAACTGTTTTCACTGTGAAAGCAAATTATTTCAAAACAATTTAGGCAAGAAGACAACTTGTTAAAAAAAAAAATAAGCTGACAGTGTTCCTTTAAGATAGAGCAGCGAGCAGCCTTTCAGCATATTTGACAGAGGTTTCCAGCTCCAAGAGATAGAATTTAAATTTGTAGAGGCAATTACTCATTACCAGTGAAAGCAGCCAATGCGAGTGCCAAATTTGCCAACAAGAAGAAAGGCCAAGTATTAGAAAAGAGGCTGCAGTTTATTACAAGGCAATTTGAACATCCCAGTCCATGAGGTCTGGAAAGTACTTTCTTCGTCTCCTGACGCTGCAGGCTCACAGTAACATGAGGAATTATGTCAGTAACATCAATATTCCAAACATATAAAACAGCACTTAAGCATTTGTATAATGGAGATCTTTGCCTGACTATTTAAAGGCAGCTTCTAGTCTTCCTTAGCCAATTTATTTAAGCTCATTTTGCACAGGAAGGAAGATGTGCCAGATCTATACCATTAACTGTTAACTGCTGTCTAGTCAGCTCCAAAGCCATCCAACTGGACCACCACTGCACAAAATTCTTGTCTGACTAAACAAATACCTTGAGACAATTCCCAAGGATTTTTCTCTTGCCTCTTCCCACTGAAAGATGGAAATGACAAAGGAAAAGAAGAAGGAGAAACAAGACATCTTCAAGTAAAAAAAGTCAAAATCAAAATAGGTATCTACTCCAGATTAAAACACCACCATCTTCAGAACTGATCTCAAATGCCTCAGTCAGCTAACAACAGTGCCAGCAGATACCAGTCAGCACCAAGAGTTGAGTTGGAAGGTGGAAAACAGCTCTTGGGAAAAATTAAAAAAAAAAAAAGAAAACACACATAACAACGAAAAACACACACACACAAAAACAAAACAAAAACTAAACACAAAATCAATACGCAAAACCACACCATTAAGTCACAGATGCTGAGCTAATAAACACATCGTCCTCTGCAGGATAACAAGTCAATGCCAGCTAAGAAAATCAGAGTACAGAACAAAACCAACAGGTCCAAGACAAGTACACAGCAAAGCAAACATTCATCAAAAAAAGACAAGCACCTCACACAGCTGCTTCTGCAATGGGCAGGCAAGAGAAAGCAAGGGGAGACAAGAGCAATGCACACACACCAAGCAGTACAAAATGAACAATATCCTTCCTATCTCAGCACCAGCAACTTCACCATTTGTGCAGCAACACGAGCAGCTTCTTACCATTTTTTGGTGCACTCAACCATCAGCTCCTGGTAAGAGGCCACAAACTGGAACTTGGATGCATGTTTCCCAACACGCTGCAGTCTTTTCCAAACTGAAGCCATGATGGTGAGAAATATCAGTCCTCTCACACAGTAGCAACTCTGTGAATACCAATGTGGGTTTAAGACCGTGTTTGCTCAATACTAGCAGATTTATATACAGACACAGTAAAAACAGCGTGTGAGGAGCTCGATGGGATGTCTACAACTCATATTCTGCCTCTCCCTTCTTCACGGTAAATCCCAGACCCGCTGAATGGCTCATCACCGGCCAGGAGCAGCATGCAATAGGAGCAGACAGGTCGTTGAAAGGAAGCTCTCTCATGGAATCATCATTCCTCACACAGCAGATGATGTGAAGACTGCAGGACTGGAAGACAAATAAGACAGGGGGAGAAATCATTGGTTAATATGCTCCATACTACAGTGCTGCAATTGCACGTGATCTCGTACCTTTCAAATAACTACAATAAGCCACAAAAACATACCCCCTTCCTTTTGTGTGCGTGTCCCCTGCCCCAATTAAAAAAATAAATTAGAACGCAGCAGTGATTTCAGGAATGCAAACCACGAGCCTGTTTGGAAACATATCAACATGTCCTTTTATCAGCACCATCATAATTGGCAACAACAACAAAAAAGGGCAGGTCAGGGCCACACCAAATCCTTATGAAGCATCTCCGGGAAGCGATGCAAAGTGGCTGAGGTGCTGCCAATACGCACCCAGAGGGAGGGACACTGGGAGATGAAGACAACTTCTTTGTCTTGATGATAAAAGGTGTAACAGTTGTTTCCTCTCACACACACCCCTCCTGCTCCTATTTCGCTTTCCAAGGAGAAGGAACAGCCAAGAAGCAGGCAAGGGAGTGTTACTACTTAAATGCCTGTGCCCGGGTGAGGAGGAGAATGAAAGAGGAAGGAGCATTTCCTGAGCCCTGGCTGCCCAGGATTCCCCATCTTCCTCACTGCATCATACTGAAATGAAAATGCCTCTCCATCCTGACCTGAGAAACCCTCATCAGGGAGCTGAAAAGGGAGAGGAGAAACCCAGACAGGTCTTCTCCCTCCATAGGAAAGCAGCATCCCTGCTGGGTGCGGCGAAAACCCTCTTCATTAGGAATAAGGGGAAGCCAAAGGCGGCCGCACCTGGCGAGAAGGCGGGGTAGGACGGCATCACAGCTGGCCAGGAGGCAACCTGGCTCCAGGAATGTCCCCCTAGAGGGGGCCGTCCCCACGGAGCCCCGGGGCGAGGAGCGGCCCGCTCCGGCTCGCCGGCCCCTGTCACCTCAGCGCCCAGCCCGCCCGAGCAGCGCCCCCCGCCGCCCTCGGCCAAAAGCCGTTGGGGTTTTAAAATTAAAACATCAACGGCAGGGAGCAAAGGGGGAGAGGCGGCCCGGGAAGGAACGTGGGGCAGCGCGGGCGGCCCCTCCGCGCCGCGGCACTCACCTGCCCCCGGCTCCTCACGGGCGGTCCCCGCCGGACGGGCGCGGGCACTGGCACCACACGGCAGGCGAGAGGCAGCGCTGCCGCTGCCCATTACTGCGGCAGCCCCGCCGGCGGCAGCGCCCCGCGGCTGTCCCCGTCCTCCTGTAGCCTCATGGCGAGCACCGGGCACACAGCACTTCTCCTCGTCGCACCGGCCGGGCAGCCAGCCCCGGTCCTGCCGCGCCTCACGCCACCACCATCGCCCTCCTGCCGGCGCTGCGCCTCGCCTCAACCCAGCCTGCCGCTCCCCCCGCCCCCTGGCGCAGCCCGCCCCGCCTCGCCATTGGCCCCACCGCGCGCCCTCCGCAGCCCACTGGCTGCCGTCCCGTGTCAATCACCTGCTGGCGAAAGGGGCGATCCTCGCGCAACGGGGAAAGGGAGGTAGTGAGGGAAGACGGAGCTTGCAGGCCCTCTTCTCCCGCCTCCAACTCAATCTTTCTTCTGATTGGTGAAAGCGCTCGAGGAGGCGGGGTTTCTTGTAAGGAAAAGCTACTCGATAGGTGCACTCGGCCGCCCGTCAACGCGAAAGCGCCCGGCGATTGGCGACGAGGCTTCCTAAAGCCGCGGGGTGGGCGTGGGTCGAGGAGCGGGCTGTCAGGGCAGGGGCGTGGCCCCGGGCGGTGCCTCCCGGGACCCGCCGCCGTCCGCGGGCCGGGGAGCGGCGGGGACGGGCTGCGCCGCCGGGAAGGGCTGCTCCGGGGCGGGGGAAACGGCGGGGGGACCGGCCGGGGGGGAACCGAGGCGGGAGCCTCATACGCCGCCTGTCGGGTGGGCGCCGGAGGCGGATCGAGGCAGCGGGAGTGGAGGAGAAACCGGAGTGAGGGACGGTAGCGGGGCCGGGGCCGCTCCCGCCGGCCCTGAGGAGGTGTCGGTCAAGCGCCGAGCCTGACCCCCACCCTGCAGCGTGGGCCCCGGTCCTGGAGATGCTCGGGAGCCCTCACGGGGCTGGGAAGTGTGGTCAAAATGAAATACGAAATCAGGTAATGCAGACAGAGTGATATTTCTTGGCCGATTTAACTTGCTCATGTGCTCTGTAAACTTCACCGAAACGCTGAGGTTTGGATGTTCTGCAGAGTTTTATGACCCTCCTGCTGCACAGTGCTGTCACAGGGCTGTCAGAGCCAGGTGAAAGCTCTTGGTTGCAGCACTAAACTAAAATGAAACGGTGGCTTATTCTGGTTCAGTGGGAAAATGCCACACTGCTTTCTGTTCACCTGCCATCCGCAGCTTCTCCTTGCACCCGTACGGGTGCGTTAAGTCTTAGATCCCAAAGCACCATTCGTGACAGGTGTCAGGACAACAGGGTTGTGTGAGGTGCTGTAGGAGCTAATCCTCCACCCACCCGCCAACCCGGTGAGAAACTCCGGCAGCTGTCAAGTGGAAGCACAGGGAAATAAGAAAGATGATGCAGTGAGGTCTGAGAGCAGCTGTAAAATCGCAGTCTCAGGGCTTTGCAGTCATCCACGTTTCTTTCCCATGACAAACCAAACGGAGCCCAAGCCTGATCCATGGACTGGGAAGCTCCTTATCCCAGTCTTTTCCTGCTCTTCCCTAAGCTGCCTCTCTCCGCGCTGGTGTATTGCAGAGGCTGCCGGCATTCAGTGCCTGGAGTGGAAGGAGAGAAAGAAAGAATAACAGTGTGGATGCCCACAGGCCTAAGCTGAACTAAGTTACTTTGGAGAGGGTGAATATTTAGGCTATTAAAAAGGTCAGCCCTTTGCTTATAATGTGTTAGTCTTCGTTCCTTTGCCTTCTCTCAAGACAGATTTACTTATCTGAGCTGCCAGAGGGCATGCATTTTCTACCTATTTGGAGCTGTCCTGGAAGAGGCAGTGATTTTCTTTAAAGCCTTACACTGGGATGTGAAATGTGGTTGTAGTACTCACACAGATTTTCTTGGAAATTTTCTTTTTTTTTCTGAATATTTTTTAAGTTACAATTTTGCAGATTTGTCCAAGATTTCTGTCCGAGTTTTACAGCTGATCTGCACACACAGAGTAATTCCAACACACTTGAGGGAGACGTTACTGGTTTTTTTTAAGTGCAGATCACCTGGCTAGGATTTGGGAAATGAGGCCAGGATTTCCAGAAGACATCAGACTGAGAATGCACACACAAGCTCGATTCTGACTTGGAAAATACCAGATGGAAATTTGGCAGCTGTAAAGTGGATCAAACAAGTTAATTTAAAATTCCAGTGGCCCTGAGAAGATCCTTGGTTCCTGATACCAGGGAAATGTCAAGTAGTCAATTGTACTGATTTTATTTCAGAAGATGTCTTTATTCTGTATATAGTACCAAGAGTTAATCTGTAAGTTTCTGTGGTTTATCTTCTGAATACTATGCAGCATTCAGGCTAACCGCTCAGACATATCTTTGTCCAAAATTGTTTTCCTTAAACTGAGAAAGGCACTTTCTGTCCTGTGGAATAACTGCAGAAGGTCTGGTGTTTTGTTCAGTGACTTGTATTTCAAACATCATTATTTATTAACATTTTCCATTTCCTTCATAGCTCTCACGTTCAAGTTACACCAGGCCTACGAAGTACACAGTATAAGGCTGTTTTTTCCTTCATTGAATGGGGAGAATTGTAACATAGACAATTATCCTACAGATTATCTATTTATTTTACAGTTTTTAAGAGCAGCGACCCTCAGCTCTTGCAATTTTGGGGAAAACTTTAGGAGATTTCAAAGGATGTGAGCAATTACTCTGGAAAGAAGGGCAAGATCTTCAGCTGTAGATTGGAAGCCAGAGGCCACTGCAGTGTTCTCAGGTTACTGGACTGTGTCCCAGACCACACCAATCCAAAAGCATCTGTAACTTCTGTTAGCAGCTCACAGCCCAAAGGAACCAATAATTGGTAAAAAAGGATTAACAAGGGCATGGATGAGGAACTCCTGGTCGGAGCACTCTGATGGATCAGGGAGGAACCCCACTGTTGACTTCATTGCCATATTGAAAAGATCTCATGACTGGTCCTGCCAGCCGTGAGCCTCATTTATGCCAGTGATCCAGCAGAAACCACAGCTCAACTATAGAGCACAGTTCGTGACATGAGCCAAAATCTAAGGAAATAGTCACATTTTTACTTGATCCAATATTATGAGCTTGATGGTGAAAACAAGCAAAGTGAGTTACACCAAAGTGCCCAATATTCACTAGCTGAATGAACAACTCTCACATGATTCCCAGAAGGGTTCTCCTGATTATGAACAAGATGATGCATCATGTTCTATACAGCTTCAAAGACCTCTTCCGCAAGCAGGAAAAATAGCCATGTGATGAACAGGCAGATACTGTTTTCTTTTTAAAGATACATAATATGTGTGGTGCAATCTATTTAAACCATATTACTGTGAAAATTCCCACCTCCCTTTTCTAAGGAAGGACAGCTGCGGAAGTGTATTTGTGTATATTTGAGCATGCCCTTATCTCTGTCGTTCTGGAAATGGCACGGAGCAGGGTGCTGAGAGCTGCTTGAACTGGGAAGTTGGTGGGGCCGACCAGGGAGTCGCCAGAGCAATGTAACCTGGTTCTTTATAAGCAGCTGGTTCCACCAAGGACACCCTTAGCATCCAATAATGCAGGCTTGTGCTCCGTGGCTCCCCTTCGCCACCCCCCCACCACAGTGACATTAAAATATCCAGCCTCCCTCACCATCTCCATAGAAATCCCAATGTTTATTTTTTTCTGTATTTTGATTCCTGCTCCCTGGCTTTGGCCTAATGGTTGTAGATTGCAAGCCTCCCACTCCAAGTGGAAAGATGATCTGTGCTCTATTCATGTTATTGCCTGTTAAGCTTTGTAGCTGTACAGCCTCTCCCTTATCCCTCAATGCCTCGTCATCAGCATGACTAAGGACAGGTTGTTCACCAATAAAGAAATGACCTTTGCTAGAAATAGCTATCATTATAAATCTCAGTTTCCCAGTCATTCTGTATATGAGCCTGCAGAAATGTCACTGAGGAAATCACCTAATTGGATTATGTCAAATTTGCAGAAGCGTTCAGCTTTTTGAGGCAATGGGCTATGCACATGCGGTTACCCTCACCTGCTACATTTTAAACTTTCTTGTATTTCTAGATCCCGTCAGAAGATTGATCCCATATTAATGAAAGGAGTGGAGAATTTGCACTGACCTCAGTAGGTCTGCATAAAAGTACCATCCTGGTTCCCAATACACATCATTAACTGATGCATGACACCATAAAATTCAGCTCTGTAACAAGTAATGCTCACTAATTTCTGTGGCAACATGCTTGTCTGCTCTTGTTCTTTGTCTCCTCATATCCCAACAACAATTAAAAAATTATATTTACATAACAAATCATAAACGTGTGCAGAAACAAAATATTTTTTTAATCTTCTGTTCTTCTTTTGTTTCTTGTTTGTTGCTGCAAAAAATCCACTCAGCTGTCTTTTCACATGATCTGATGACACCCAACAGCCATTCTGTATTGGAGAGGAAAAATACTTTGAATATTCCTTCTGCTAAATATTGGTGACAACTGGGGAGGCAGGGGAAGTGTGGAATGCCCCGTTTTATTTGCGCAGTGAAAGTCTGACTTTGAGAATGGCAGCTGAGAAAAGGCGATTCCCACATCACAGAATTAGATAGCCTAGTTACTCTCCTAGCCTGTAACAACAGCAAATAATCTCGGCAATACTCCCAGCTGTACTTAAGGCGCTAGGCATAAAAACATCATGATTTGTTCTTGCCTGACTAGTAAAAGAAGCAGGTTTTAGGCTCATGTTTTGCTAAGCCCCTGGCATAGGCAGAGGCAGCCTGGCCAGCCTGGTAGCCACCAGCACCCAGGTCACCTGCACAGTGTTCCCAGCCTGGCCAGGTCTCAGACACGGAGCTGTGCACAGGCACCCATCCTGCAGCCCTCGTCATCCAGAGCCTGTCCCCAGAGAGCAGCTCACACCAGCTCTGCTGCTAAGGGTAATCTGCAGAGACAGGGCTGGGTTAACTCAATAGCACCTCTTTTTTTTTTTTTTTTTTTTTATTTTAATGGATTCTCTATTTCCATGTTCTTCTGTCGTGGCTGGAGCCTGCACTCATATGTGGTGAGACTGCTGAGCTTCAGCCAGGCAGCGGGTGCCTCCCCGCCAGGCTTTGTGCCAGAATGGGTACCCAAAAGGCCCTTTCCTGGGGTGGCAACCTCATTTCGCAGACCCCTGGCTCTCCTGTGACCAGCTTCATTATGCCACCCCAGAGTCACCAGGTACTCCCTGCCCTGCCCTACTTAACCCCACTGCCCAACGTCTTGTAGGCAAGGTCAAGCAGACTGGTTCAAAAAGAACAGATGAAAAACACCCTCACCTGTCTTTCCTTTATCTCCTCCCTCTTGTCTGGCTGAAATTCTTCCCAAACCACTCAGCAGTAAGGGGCATGTTGTATTTATCTGCAGACGAGGTCAAGGACAGGAGTCACATTCCTGAAATGCAGAAGCCGCAATACAGTTCAGCCTGTGGAGGCAAACAAAAGATGGGGTATTGATGGTGGAGACCCACATGCTAGAGACAGCATTTCCCTATTCTCTATCATAAAGCTCTCCATTATCACTACTTTCTCCAAGTTTATTATCAACTCTCCTGTTAGTCAGCTTGCAATGGTCTGAATGAGTTTTGTCATTAACCTTTTGATATCCTTGAGAATTGTGAACATCTCCTAGTGGCGCCAGTTTCTCTCTTAAAAAAAAAAAAAAAGGAGTCTGTACTTTGGTCATAAATAAGATTTTTCAATCTTTAAACATGATTAGTGTCTCTTGTACCTTTTCCAGTTCTTCAATATCCTTCCTGTGTGGTCTCTGTAGCCTTTTTGCAAAGTATAATTATGCTTGTATAGGACATCCTGTAGCACTAATGAGGTAAAGAATGCCTTTGTCCCTCTCTTTTCAAAATAAACATCACATAGTGTGGCTAACAGGACTAGGGAAGGAATTATCCCATTGTACTCAGCACTGGTGAGGCTGCACCTTGAATACTGTGTTCAGTTTTGGGCCCCTCACTACAAGAAAGACACTGAAGTGCTGGAGAGAGTGCAGAGAAGGGCAACAAAGCTGGTGAGGGGTCTGTAGCACAAGTCTGATGAGGAGCAGCTGAGGGAACTGGGGCTGTTCAGCCTGGAGAAAAGGAGGCTGAGGGAAGACCTTATCGCTGTCTACAACTGCCTGAAAGGAGGTTGTAGCATGGAGGGGGTTGGTCTCTTCTCCCACGTAGGAAGTGATAGGACAAGAGGAAATGGCCTCAAGTTGTGCCGTGGGAGGTTTAGGTTGGATATTAGGAAACATTTCTTCCTGGAAAGGGTTGTCAGGCATTGGAACAGGCTGCCCAGGGAAGTGGTGGAGTCACCATCCCTGGAGGTGCGTAAAAGATGTGTAGATGAGGTTCTTGGAGACATGGTTTAGTGGCGGGCTTGGCAGTGTTAGGTTAATGCTTGATGATCTTAAAGGTCTTTTCCAACCTTAATGATTCTCTGTTTCTATGATTTCTTACCAAATAATCCAGCTGTTAATTTAAGATTCCCTTCTTAAACAAAGACCTTGATTCTCTGGAATTGCTCACTTTTTCTAATTGTAATAATATTTATTTTTCTTCTTTTCTAGAGTTCTTTCCAACTTTGAACATGGCCTTCTTTTTTATATATACTTTTTCATAACCTAATTTCTTGTTGACAGACTACTACCAACACTCTGTGGAGACAGCTGAAAGTGAAAGAGCCAAACTTCAGATACTGTATAAGACAGGGAGCAACCTATGGCTAGGATTTGGAAAAGGCATCAGCAGAACAAGTGAGAAAGTGAGACTCTATTTGCAGACAGACATCAAGACCAGAAATACTCTTTTCTAAGAGCTATGGAAGAACATATGAGATGGAGCAAGTTCAGAAGAAGACTTAATTCCTCACTCCCATATGCACACCCATTCTACTTGATGCTGGATAGGTCAAATTTCTGATTAACCAGCTGTAGATGCTTCATGGAGGCATCTAAGGAAACTACAGATTCAAAAGTGGGAAGGTCAAGGAGGGAAGGTTGTACAGCCCATACATTTTTTTTCTACTGAGATCCTGCTTATTAGAAAATGAGTAGCCAGACATGCAATTAGAATACTGAACTGGAAAAATTTAAAGCCTTTTAACCATATTTCTGTAACTGCATAAATGACAGAGAAATCATAAAATGTAATACAGCTGTCTCTAAAGATTATGCAGAGAATTCCTCTTTGCCCAAATATAATATCTTATGTCACCTTTAAAGAGGACACCTAGTTAACTTCAGATCTACACCATCAGTCACCCACGCAGTACTTCAGTAACAGAGGTATGTTTCCTTGGAGTACAGACGTTAGCAATGCACAGACCATCATAGATCAAGTCCGAGGCCTTCCTGAAAGCCTTTCTAGAAGCAATTACCTTGCAGATGTGATAAAACAATCTGTTATGCAAACCAGTGCTCCTACCATGCTAAAAGGAAATTTGTATCTAACAACTCGTACAACCAGAATCCCAAACATCACACAATAGGACATTAGTGTGTAAGGAAAAGAATCACAAAGCACAGAGTAGGAATATGTATGTGTGGTGTGGCCTTCGTCCTGCGGAAGATTGATAGTTAGCCAAGTTATAGCTAATGAAAATGAGCCACATGGACCTATTCATATGTGCAAGACATGCAAGTGGACAAGTGTTTGCAGACTTTGGTTGTGGTGTTCGGCAGAATTGAGATGCTGTGGAGAGAATCAGTTTTAAAAGGACAAGCACTTAACAGTATTCTGAAACTGACTGCAAAGTTTCCTGCTCCAGCTTTCAAAATCTCTGCAGCCACCCTGTTTAGATAAATATCTCTAGTTAATCTGGAAATGAAACAAAATAGTCACAGCCAAGTTAGGTAATTCCAGACGCAGAAACTGCTCTTCAATATGTCCAGATTAACCTACATGGATTTAAATGGTGTTGCAAGTTATTTTTAACTGAGTGTATTACCTTAAGTTATCACTAATCTCTCTGTACACTTTTTAAACTGTATATATTTAAAATCACACTGTCAGAAAACATGTGGACAGTTAGCTTCCAAAATTCTGCATACAGCAACACTGTGTTCAACTTCATCCATATAAAATGGTGTGAGTTTGCTTACTAGGTCCTCCACAGAATATGCATCACACTCCGCAGACAAGATACCTCTTGCAGGTGGTTCTGGTACAATGGCAAAGAGAACATTCTGGTGCATATGCTCTGGCAAGGTGTGGGCTGAAATCTGTCTGGCAATCAATCATTAAACACTTCCAAACAAATAAACCAGCATTCCTTATAGCCCAAAACTCTGCCTACTCTATACTGTCAGCAACGCCGCACTAGGAAAAAAATAAACAAATGCTGACTAATTCATGTGGTGCCTACACAGAGAGCCAATCACCCCAAGCTGTAGAATGGGACCGTCCATTCTCAGCCACTTCCAGATCTGTACAGACTCACTGGCTGCCCTGAGGACCCCAAAAACACTTTCTCCAAGAGAAAAAAGGGTACATTAAACACATAACCTATATTCTCCAATGGTATTGTTTTCCAGGATAGCTTAGGGAGTGGATGGTTGAAGCAGAGTTAGAAAAAAAAAAAAGTTAGTGCTCACTACAAATAGGATGTAGGACTCATTTTGCCAGATCATGGTGGTGTTTGGGCTCCTCCATTTTGCCTCACTTCAGAATCTCTTTTTTGCTAAATTGCTCTGCAAGAGTTTGTAGAGAATATGAAGCCTTACTGACGATGTATCCCTATGGCAGACTCTTCAGTGGGTCCCCCGCTGAAGGAGAAGGTTACTCAATGTAGGTATCTTTCATCCATAGTCTTGGGAAGGAACTTTCAGGTTTTTTTTTCTTGGAATGGTTTTGGTAATTTTACTGACTCTTAACACTTGCCTAGAAGGAGTGAATGCTTTGCCAGCTCTGTAGAGAGACAATCAAAAAAAGAAAATCTCTAGTTTGGGCTACTTTTTAACTGCAGTTAGGTGACACAGTGGTGCCTAGGGCCATCTTGAATCACTAGTTTTGAAAGGAAAGATCTAGGGGCATAAATGGGTTTATCTCCAGAAAAAGTAGAACCCCCAAACCCAGCAAATGTGCTTCCAGACCAGGGAAAATTCTGGAAAATATTCCACCTTGAGGTGCAACATAATCAGTCACCAAGATACCTTCTTTTCATCTCTAACCAGAGCTCTGGAGCTCAGCAAAGGACCTACACAACAACAGCAAAAGGCTGGTAAAGGCATCTCAGCCTTTCTCTTCCTGGCAAAAATTCCCGTATCATCCAAGCTAGCAAAATCTGTCTGTTTTGGGAAACAACGGGTATATCAAACATTCTGGCAAAGCCCAGGAGAAATGACAGTTCAATGATGTTGAAAAGAAAACTATCAGAGAGAGATTAGTGTGTCTGACAGTATTTCTTTATGCTCTCCACTGAAGAAGAACAAGGGTCCTTTCATGCATATTGAATTTACTTCTAGTTTCAATCAACCTCTGTCAGTAAGGCTGTAAACGTTGCCAGTTTAGAAAAATGGGTGATTGCTGCTATCTGGCACCTGCCCTCTGCATACCTCAGAGCGCCAAAGTTTTCTAGCCACTTATTCTGCTGCAAGCAGTGCTCATTTTACACTGAAGCATCACATTTTGGATATAACATTCAGAACATTTCCTGCACTATCTATTAAAACATTTGCCTGAGTAGGCAGATGGTACAACAGAATGAGGGTCTGCAGGCCATGGAAACCTCAGACTCTGGTTATGGAGATGAAAAGAGTTAAGGGAACAAATGTTCCCTGTTAACAGGAGTGGCAGTCCCAACTGAATTCTCATGCCACTTTGCTGTGGCTCAATAGCCTGTGCTGCTGGCTGTCTGGCATGATCTCTCTCTACCTGACACAACAAAACCTGACCACTGTTTTGCCACAGCCATCCCTTGAATACTGTGGTGTCACAGTTTGTGCAGAAACAATAATCCCTGAACAGACGCAGAATTACATCACAATGGCTCTCCTGAGAGTCTCTGCAGGAAGCAGATGTGTATCACACACTCACCATCCATTCCTCTCCCAAATCTAAGGCATCCGTGAGCTCAAAGCTCAGATACAAAGTAATGCCTAGAAGTTTCAGGTCCTTTTTCTGATACCAATAAGATGCCCAACACAGGTGACTGCAGTATGGATTATGTCCCTGGATCCTGCTGTTCTGCACACCATTCTGGCAGCTCAAAGGTGGCAGCAACCCAACTGAACTCGTGCGTTGTGTCTTTCCTGGGAGTAGGTGAAACTTGTGAAGCAGTAGGAATGGTGTGTCGTTTCCCAGCTGTGACACACACGGGGAAAGGGACACCACAGCTAGGGGAATGGTGTGGTCCAGTATGGCTCGGCAGCAGGACCGCTTCTTTGGAGCCTGCAGCGGCTGACACCCCACAGAGCGATCCTGCTGCTCCTCTGGGCTGTGGCTCAGAAGCTCCGCTCTGCAGTGCTTAGTGGCAGATGGAGGTGCCCAGTGCAGCAGCAACAGCTTCTAAGAGCGGCCTAGGACAGCTGAGGGAAGGTGGAGCTGCAAGAAGAGGCCTCTGGTGTCTTTCTGATCTGTGGGAGGAGCAGCGGGGTCCCAGCCAAGCACACTAATGACGCACGGAGAGAAGCAGTTTGATTAAAGGTCTGAAAGTGGCATCCATTCCCCGCTCTGCCAAAGGTTAGTTTGTGCAGCCTTTTAGTTGTCTCTGCAACACGAGGATAACAACGCTTACCCACCTTTAAAAGTAGGATTAAAATACTCAGGCACTTTGTGATGAACCAAGACATGCTACAGTCAATAGGAAAGAAAAGACTTGCACTCTAGGTTTTGTGATTTCTAACACAGTTCTCTTCCCAGTAGGCTAAAGTAATTTTGTTGGGGGAGGAACAATTGCTAAACAAATTCTGCAATGTATTTTTATGCAATATTTTCTGCAAATAGCCAGAATGTGAGTGGATTTTCTCAGGACAGTGAAGAGCACTTCTTCTATCACCAGATTCCTTTTGCCAGTGTTCTAGTTGAGAAGGCAAACTGCAAAGGTGGTAAAACTGCTTAATTTGCAGTCACATGCTTCTGTTGCTTATTTAAAGCATTACCCAAACTACTTAATTTTCCTAGCATCAATCTTTGAATAGCTGAACTGAGTTTTGCAAATATACCCACCCCAAAGATGAACCTGAAACAGTCAGAAAAGCAGGCCTGAAAAGTTTGGCTAAATTATAAGGAACCAAACAAAGAGGCTCTGGCATCTGGCAACTTTAACAACTGTAGATGCACTTCAGCTTGCTTGACCCACTACATCAGACAATGTTGACCCCATTGCTTACTGCAAATTCATGATGCATTCCTCAGTGCATGGCAGCATCACCTCAGTGAGACCAAAATAAAACCCACTGAAAGGTTTTATATAATGCCAAGGCTTCAAGATCTCTAATGTAGTTTTCTTATTGGAGCAAGAGCCAAGTGCAGCTCAAATTCATTAGCTAATGGTCTGTGACAATGAAAGACACAATTACTATGCACATCTCCTAGCTGATTGTTTCTGTGTGAAGAAAACGCAACAAATTATTGTTCTCCTATATTAATGTACCATAACGGACTACTATCATATCTATTTCAAAAAAACATTATCCCTTTCAAAATGCAGACTAATGCTGGATAAATTTGATTTTTATAGATGAAAGCTTGGTGGAAAAAAATCAAGATTTTGTTAGCGCCATAGACAATCACATTATGTTTTATATGATATGAGGACTTCAGTACTGAGTCAGGAAATTGATCTCAGGACACTTTTTTTCTCCTGAAGACTTATCAATTCCCTGAGCACATCTCACGTATTTCAAACACTTTTCCCTGGATGTAATAACCAGATGCATTCTCAATAGGTGTTGTTATTTATAGAAAAGTCAGAAAATATAGAATATGGAGTCTTAAAGATGAGTGAAAGCCTCCTACCTCTCTCAGTACCAGCTGTTGGTACATTTCTTGCACTTGGAACATGAAAGGAAAAGGAAGTCAGAGTAGACATGCACCTGAAATGGTAAAAATAATTATTTCACTTTTGTTTCATTAACAAAATTTCATTTTCCATGAAGCTTTACTATGAGAAAATCATAATTCTGCAAGAACTTGAAACTCATAACAAGCATAAAAGCTCACAGAAAAATTAAACCAGCATGAAGACTATGGGTCTGTTGCTGAAACAAAGAAAATTATATCCTAAAATGGAAATGGTAAATCATCTCACCACTTTCAGCAAAATGTATGGTAGATCACACTCCTTGTCATTTTTTAATGCCAACAGGTAAAGTGCTAAGGAGAGGATGTGTCACCTGAGTCTGCCAACAGCTGTAAATTCAGATTAAGCAGGACCCAGCCAGATCTACCACCATTTCAGGGCCCCGTCCTGTACTCACGTACATGTGTCAGTGGGCTGGCAGCTCTGACATGCTGCCAAGTCTCCAGGAGGCTGCTCACACCAGCTCCATGTCAGAAAGGGACAGGCCAACCCTATCATCCAGATAATGCAGTGAGATCCCACTACTGTCACTATCACCCAACAGCAGCCATGGCTTTCTCTTATTTCCAGGGAAAATTTGAGGTTTTCTGAAGCTGTGGCTGCTTCATCAGTACTTGCCTCTTGCCAGAAAGATACTGGATAACAACTGTCGATAGAGACTTCTCCCAGCATCCAAGCACATGACCAGCAACTTTTGTAACACCAAGCAAGCTTGCAAGGGAGCAAAAAAAAGGTCTGTTTTTATGCACAATATTTTATGAAATCATATATTCCAGTAAGCATCCACCCATTGTTCTCAGAGACCATGTGGGACTACTCAGAAGCCCACTTGGAACAGCAACCTATCCTCCTTCCCCTCAGTATTCGCTCTGATTGTCACTCATATCTACCCTGGAGTTAACGGGCTGTTCACACAGAGCCCAACAAAACCCCAAATTTATCCTCTAGTGACAAGTGCTGGCCAGAAAGCCTCCTTCAGTAAGGGCTTCGTAATCCATCCTGGAGTGAAAAAAGCTGAGGGTGAATTCTAGTGTCCCAGCATGGCCCAGGTGTGCAATTACACCCTGTCCCAAGGGCTTTGATGTGTGCACTGTAAGGTTTTACCATGTTGTCCCCCTCTGTTCCACAAACCAGCCTTTGGACACATTTTCTTTGCAGTTGACTCTTGTAATATAAGCCGCTGGGGCTGTAAGAAAATGTGCAACATGAACGGAGTGTTACAGATTATGAAATTCAACATCATTTTTAGAAGTCATAAAAACACAATCTAGTTCCCAGTGGCACATGTCCCCTCTCCCCCAAGAGACTCAGGAATATGTTTATACACTAAAATGACAAAATAATTAAATGCCTGATTTTGCACTATTTACTTTGCATCGTGGTGAGGTAGTTATTACACGACATTTCATAAATATAGTGACTCAGAAATAATTAGCATGCTGAATAATAGGCTTTCCACTACAATACAGCACCATACATTTAAATCTCTGATTTTCATGAAGTACTTGCAGAGTCCAGCTTAAATACTACAAATAAAAGTGAACTCTGAGAAAAAAAAATATTGCAGCTGGGTTTTGTTCTGTTTTCTTTTTGTTTAAAGGGAGGTATATTGATAGTAACAACTCCAGGCCCACAGCAACAAGCAGCAGTAGCTGTGCATTTCCCAAATGGCAGGGACAAAAGAGGCAGCATGTCTTGCTGTTACGACATGAGGGAGAGGTTCCAAGAGTATCACATTAATGAGATTAAAATTAACACAAATACTGAACAAAATCCTTCTTTGAAGGAATGAGATGATTTAAAATTGCTTGTAATTAAGGGAGAAACAGCACTGCATACAGCTCTGCTCTAGCCAAGGAGTCTTCCTGATTTTCACTGTTCAGCTTGTAATACTCCTACTTACTTTTTTTTTTTTTTTTTTTAAACACACAGTGGATTTTATTGCCTTTTTTGGATGTTAATATGCAACCAATTATAAATTGTGAGTTGCAGCACTGGATAATTTCCCCTCAAGAATGCTAAGCATGTTCTGTGCTGTATCAGCCCATGTGACAGCACAGCAACAACCATCTTGACATCCTTGTCTCTAAATCAGAGACATGGTTTTGATGGATGGACCACTCAATGGATAAGGAATCGACTGGACGGTCGCATTCAAAGAGTTGCAGTCAACGGCTCAATGTCCAAGTGGAGACCAGTGACAAGTGGTGCTCCTCAGCGGTCAGTATTAGGACGGGCACTGTTTAACATCTTTGTCAGTGACATGGACAGAGGGATCGAGTGCACCCTCAGCAAGTTTTTGGATGCTGCCAAGCTGTGGGGTGCAGTTGACACGCTGGAGGGACAGGATACCATCCAGCAGGACCTGGACAGGCTTGAGATGTGGGCCCACCTGAACCTCATGAAGTTCAACAAGGCCAACTGCAAGATCCTGTACACGGGTCGGGGCAATCCTAAGCACAAATACAGCCTGGGCGGAGAATGGATTGAGAGCAGCCCTGAGGAGATGAACTTGGGAGTGCTGGTTGATGAGAAGCTCAACATGACTCTGCAATGTGCACTTGCAGTCCAGAAGGCCAAGTGTATCTTGGGCTGCATCAAAAGGAGCATGGCCAGCAGGTCAAGGGAGGTGATTCTGTCCCTCTGCTCTGGTGAGACACCACCTCGAGTCCTGCTTCCAGTTCTGGGGCACTGAACCAGTAAAAACACTACCCACAGAAGCAACTGTATGAGAATGCCTGTTAAATATCAAAGTTTTTGCATGCTTTGCACCTCTTTTCTATTAGAAAGCCCCTTCACTGTCTGGGAAAATACTGAAATGGAAAAAAGGCTGAGACCAGGCTGTACTATTTTTTTTTCTTTAAATCGCAGGACTCAGCTTCGGTTGGTGTCACAATTTGGTTTTGGCTGAGGTAATCTAATGCATAAGAACCCTACACAGTAACACCAGCTCAGACATAAAACACTGAGCTGAGGCCATAGCTGTGATATTTAATTGCATTTGCCTAGAAACTGCAGTCAGCATTTGTAATCCTTAATAGGGAGTTTCAAAACAGCCTCCAATATTTGCAAAGTGTACAGCCTAATTTGTGTGCTGCAATGTCGAGAGAGTTTAAGACACTCCAGTAATCTTGCTGCTGCCCGGCTTTGTGCTTTTCAGCAAGATGTTGGCATGTTCTTTCCACACAGGCCTGTTCAACTCCAGAGATCTCTTTCCTCTCAACACCTACACATCACCTTTCAATTAACAGCTATTAAAAAGAACTTCCAAAAGTGTCTGCTCTTTGTCACGGTCTACACTTGATGATAAATTCAGAGTAAGGAAAAAAAAGAAAAAGTCCACTAAATGATCAAATATCCAAATTAATTCCTGATCCTTTTTTTTTTTTTCTTTCCTTCTGTTTTATCCCTCACTCCCTTCATCATTCATCAGAGATCCAAACTGGTGCAAACGAACTTCTGAATGTACGACATGATCCACCTAAGAAACCTAATTCAGAAGCAATGAGTTTTCTTAGGTTTTTTTTCTTTCTTAGGGCCCAAGAATGTTAATGGGAGCTTGCTAAGGAACCATTTTGATTTGCCTGTTTGTGTAAAAATAATCCATGTTTCCTTGACATGTTGAGAATACAACATGCCAGAAATAGCTTGCATACTTTTGAAGGTCTTTCTGCTTGTGAAAGTCCAGCATGCTATTTGCTTCACGAAGAGGTCTAAAACATGCTTTTGCAACTTGAAAAAGGCCTTTTCAATGACTGTTGCAGTTAATTTGTAAGGTTAACTCATTAAATTAGCAGAAATGCTAAGCCTTACAAGAAGCAATTGCTGTCTTATGCAAAACACAAAATGTACTCATCTGGAAAAGGCAATTTCACATCTCCTAGCTAATAATGAAATAACAGACCATCACAAACTCCTTCCAGATTCTTCTTATTTGGACATGCTCCACATCCTTTTCCAAGTCAGCATTTTCCTGGCCAACGAAAGCCTCAGGAGATCCTATCTCCACTCACATCTCTCCATCTCCAGCTCCAGCCAGGCCTGGATAGTTAAGCAGAAGCCAGCTGGGTGTAACAGCAGTACCTTCACAATATGTGGCAGTAAGCACTCAAGAACAGTGCTTTGGAGTTAAGGTCTGAAGGACTGCCATGTCCACTGGGCTGAAATTATTTTTGAAGTTCTTCTGAAATGAAGTTCTTTTTTGTTTGTAGCTTCACTAGGTCACTGCATTTTAACTTTCAAGATTATACATAGGGAGAGGTCTCTTAAGATATACAACATTTCCCTTGCTTCTAGCTGTGTAAAGACTTTGCTTATTGTCACTGAAAAAGGCTAGGAAAGTTGAGGATATTGGAATATTTTTAATAGGAAACTTTTCTTATAGGCAACCTCCTTGTGATGCTGTTAATCTCAAAGGAAATACCAGAAAATCCAATATAGTGGAGGAACACGTCAAAGTCTTGGGATCACAGTGACTGCAAGGTCACTTGTACTTGCACGTCTTTTGCAGCAAATGAATGACAGCACTTGTTAAAAGCATTTGTAGATGGAGTGAGTACAACTAATTGGTCCCAAAAGATGGAAAAAATCTCCACCCCAATTCGCACAGGGGATGCTTTCTGCTCCGCGCTCTTTGTGAAAGCACACACACAGCATTGGCTCCTTGTCCTGAGAACAGCACCCAACACCTGACCTGCAAATGATTGAGAAGCTTGTGTCACTGGGGTCATTAGGAAGGCTTTCTTTTTTCTTTCCAAATGTAAAAGCTCTGCAGTTAGTCAATAACAGCAAATAATTTGTGCTGCTGAGGGAACTGTTGTCAGGCTTCTTAACTTCCTACACGCAGAAAGGATAGAGCCTGTCAAAGCAGGCTACGTATTTCTCAAGCAGTCCTACTGCTGGTCTCCAAAGGAGAAACATCCTGTTCAGTCCTCCTGGGCTATCAAAGAGGCGATAATAATGAAGGACCATATCCTCAGCTAGCATCCACCAGGCTACTTTCCTTTACCATTTCCTCCACCTGTGAAATGGTGACAAAAACCCTGAACCACTGCTTTTCACAGAATCACAGAATGGCTGGGGTTGGAAGGGACCTCTGGAGATCACTCAGTCCAACCCACCTGCTAAAGCAGGTTCACCCAGAGCAGATCACACAGGAATGTGTCCAGGCAGGTTTTGAATGTCTCCAGAGAAGGAGACTCCACAACCTCTCTGGGCAGCTTGCTTTATCTATTTATAGATATCAATTTAATTTCCCATTCCCACAAACAGCTACCATCCAGCAACTGTAACCAAACACCTGCCTGGGGCTACAGCAAGGCCTTATTCTATTCTAGCAGGGCTGAAAGCTCACCAAGGGACAGCAATCAATCTCCAAGAGGAGTCCCTGCACTGAGGGACAGGCTTTCACATGTCACCGTTAGAAACTTTAGCCCATGGACACACAGCAGGGTTGGCACTCAGAGTGTAGACGTGGAGCTGGGCTTCCAGAAGGATGGAGTCACAGAGCCCCATGGAAATCACTGGCTTCTAAAAATCCCAGAGCTAGCAGGGAGCATTGGGGTATGATCTCTTCACACACACAATCTGTTCTCAAACTGTTCTCCCAGGTGGCTGCTGCTGGCCTCTGTCGGGGATGAGATACTGGTCTGGATGGACTTTGACAGAAACACCAGTCCCTGCAATTCCAAGTTTCTACATCATGATGCAGGGCAGCTTGTGGCTGCTCTGATTTGCAGTTCAAGCCCAGCCTGTGCCTGAGAGGCTTTAGAGTCCATGAAACACCCCAGGGCCAGCTACACCCCGTCCCATGGAAAAAGATCAAGAGCCAGCTGTGTCCTCTTTCAAGAGCTCCAGTGCTTCAGAGCTCCAGACTAGCTGCTGCTCCTAGTACCCAGACTCACTCTCTGGCTACATTCAACATCTCCTCAGCCATGTATAAGCTCATCAACCCCCCCAAAGATGCAAGGGCTTTACCAATCCTCCTCATTAATCTGCAGCAGTTCTTGTGGCTCTCTCGTCTCCACTGTGTGGAAAGCTCAATATCAGAGCATCTGCACAGCAGCAAATTTTACAGTCAGGTCCTGCCTCCGTTACTCCCTGCTCACTGCCACGAGTTGTACTCATGCTCAACTCCACACCCGACCCCTCTCCGCACAGCAGAATTCTGCACTGGTGTTGCTGCCCAGACACTTCTGTGGGCACAGAGGCAGAGATGGTATTTGCAGTTACACCCACTGATGTCTTTGTGCTGTGTGAAAAACTAGCACTCCCTGCTCATCTAGTTTTTGGCTAAAAAGATCTTGGATTTGATTACATCCTAAGATGCATCTGGATTTAGCAGTGCAGACTAGATACTTGAGAAACCACAAAGAAAAGGTTTAAGAATGCTCTTCTGATTAAAAAAGTATTGAAAGTCCTCAAGTGTTTGTTTAGAGAAAATAATTTTCATTTAAATTCTGGCACAATTTCAACAATTTGATTTTAATTTTAAAGTGTTGAAAATGCCCTCAGATAATTTCTGTAGCATTCCAGAACCCAAAAGCAATCATAGAAAGCAAATCACTTAAGAAATCAAGTTAACTGCAGAGCTGAAATTCATTTCCTGTTTTCTAAGAAAACAAAAAAGGGCCCAGTGCTCTTAAGTCTTTCTGAGAAAGATCTCCTCACAAGTAGTTTTCAACCAGACAAGCATGGTTTGCCTTTTTTCCCAAACAAAAAAAGTTTACCCTTTGACAAAGCTTTCATGAATCTCACAAGCCATACTAATACAAATAATTTTCTGGATTTTGGTACCAAGCATTGTTTGGTTTGACCTGAAAGCAGTCAAAAAATAATCTGATTATTATCAAGACATTTAATGATAAATATTTTACACTATTTGCACCCTGAAATTAATCAAAGCAGTGATCTGACCATTTCATATTGTGATTTGATCTTGCCTTTAGGATTTAGGTGAAACTTACACACTAGCACCAGGTTTCTGCTTTACCACCACATGGTGAACATCAAGAGATATTCAAAATCAGAAAGCTCTGCTGGTTAGGGGTCAAAGTTTGACTTAGTTCTCACTAAAACCAACCTATTGGCCCAAATACTCTCAAATTCAGGTCTAGGTTTACTGAAGCTTCACTTCATTGAACTTGGCTTGAGTATGTACAGCCCATTCTTAAAAGAAATCAAGGGAAATTTGGTCTTTAGCTCGCCTCAGATGAGTTAACCACCCCCTGCTAGACAGGTCTCAGTAGGCTTCCTTTGCAGAGGTTTCGCTAGCAGCACCACTTGTAACACAATGTGTCTCCCTCTAGCAGGATGAGATGTTGCAACCAGCTGCAATCACTGCTGTTGCCTTATAGTGGTTTCAAGGGAGCAGACTGCGTTAAGCGTTTTGCTACGAAAGCTAGTTTCCATTTTAAAAGGAGAAGGAAAAAAAAAAAGACGATAAATATGCCTCTGAGCAGGCTTTTGAATGCTCTCCTTTGTTAACCAACACAGTTAACAGGCCTGAATATGACAACGAGCTTCACATCAATAGCCTGCCTCAAAGGGAAAACACAAGTAAAGAAACAGCTCGTGATACATGAGCTCAAACAACGATGTGAGTACACCCAACAGAGTGCAGGCTGCTGGCGAGTTGGTTTACAGCAAGGAAGAAAGCATTAAGAAGACAAGTATGAAGCGTTCCCCTCCACCAGGGCATCCCTTCCCTTGTGAGTGCTTAGCTTTATTTGACCTTTGTGTTCACAGAGCACTGGGACACAATGTGTGTCACCACCTCGCTTTTTGTAAAGCCTGCGGTGGTCTCAGAGGAAGGCACATCCCAGCACCGTGTGAGCACTGCTGCTGGGAATGCAAATGGTCCGTCTACAAAGAGAGGCTTCATCCCAATGTCTTTGAACTCAGAGGCTACCACTGACTCATAAAATCCCCAAATCCTGTGCAATGCTGGTAGCCGCCACTTTGACATGGCCCAAGGGTGCTGCCTGAACCAGCCAGGTACACACAGTTGAGCACAGCTGTGAGAGTGGCCAGTGGGGATTTTGCACAACTGCCACCTTGGGAGCCCTCACAGATCATGAAGCATGTCAGTCACAATTTCCACCATGGTCCTAGAGGTGATGGAGAGAGACCTCCTCCTGCCAAGGACATGGCCAAGACACCACACATCTGATACGTGTTCAATCAGCTACAAACTCTAATATGAACAGGTAAGTTCCTGCAGAATTAAAAGAAAACCAGTCATGGCTACTGTAGGTGAATCTGCTTTAGCAGGTGGGTTGGACTAGATGATCTCCAGAGGTCCCTTCCAACCCCAACCATCCTGTGATTCTGTGATGGGTATGGACTCAGGCATTTCCCAGGTGTGCCTGAGGGTACAGGAGGCGGGTGCCACAGAAACTGCATGGTACCAAATCAGTTTTTCTCTGCTGAGGTCCATCTGACTCATGGCCACAGCTCAACCTCTGCACCATTGCTTTGCATCTGAAGCAGAAAACACAGAGCAAACTTTAGTATAAATACCAATAAAAACAATTTAGCCTTCTGCTATTGTTAAGCCTGAACAATCTCCAAAAAAAGCAAACTTTAATAGAACTTTTCTATCTCAAAGAGCTCTATGAACCTCACAGTAACAGACAATTTTTAATTAATTTATTTGTTTATGCAAATGACCAGCAATTGCATCCCTCAGCTGCTTGATGCTTACCCTGAGATACCAAAAAGTGTCGTTTATTTTGTAGAAGAGAGTTTATCCTTTGACAAATAAGGCCACTTTAGGTATTGATAAAAGGCACACAAAAAATGATATCCACAAAATCCCTATTTAGAAAACGTAGTCAACAATTTTATCTCACTCTCATTCTCCACCTTTAGTGTCTATCCCAATTTTGTGCTCCGAATTTAATCAAAGCAGTGATCTGACCATTTTATATTGTGATTTGATCTTGCCTTTAGGATTTAGGTGAGACTTACACACCAGCACTGAGTTTCTGCTTTATCACCAGATGGTGAACATCAAGAGATGTTCAAAATCAGTACTCTTCCTTTGCTTTACCATAACCTTCACATTATTAACCTACGCTCATTCTTCATCAGCAGGTCTATTTGGAGGTAGCTAAGAAATTAGAGGTAAGTTAGTTCATTGTTGAATCACTTGAAATAATAGATTCAGTGTCTTAATTCTGATGTATGCAGTCTGGGGAGGGGGCAGGGAGGGCTGTTCTGTTGGTTTTAGTAGTTGTTCTCCTCTGTGCCTAGTACATGTGGTAAGGCAACAGCAATAAATCAGAACAAAGGAAATAAAGTACTAAGGCTTTAGAGAACATGTGTTTTAGACAAAAAAACCTTGGCTCACCACTAAAAGCAGTATTGCCTTACAAAGGATGTTTAAAATTCAGATGTAGAAAGAGACAGACAAAATTATATAAACACAAGCGACTTACAGGTCTGTGCAGCTTTCGAACAGTACTGCAAGCCAGCCCATCTACCCAGCTCTTCCTGGACCTGGCCAGACAGACCTCATGCTCCAAAACAGCAAGAGTAAAGCAGCAGCAGCAGCAATGGCACATCTCATTTCTAAGCGATGCTGCAACACATTAGGTTGCAGGCAAAGGATTAAAGAATTAAAACCAACCCAAGCAACTGACATATTGTTTTTCAAGATCAGGGCGGTTCTGTTGACAGCCCCATTGCAAATCAATGTCCGCTAGAAATACACTGCTAGATGAGTAATTTGTCTTCCCTGGAGTCTGTACATGCCTCACACTGTAGTGGTAATGGCAGCAGTTTCACACCACAAGAAGGGACTTTGCCGAGACTCCATTTCCAGCCTTGGGTGGGCAGAAACTGCTCAACAGAAGTAATAACTACTTTAGAGCAGATTTTCTAAGATATTTAGGAGCACAGACATGAAGAGAGGTGCCTGGTGAGGTTTTCCAGGGCCTCAAAGCTGGGTCAGACCCTTCAGACTCAAACCCCAAGATGGGAATTTTTCTCCTCTATATTTCCAGTCTCCTAAGGAAGGCCACTAAGTGCCTCTCTGCACCTTCAAACATCTGCAGAGACTTTTAGATTCATGTCACTTGCCCTCCTCTTGTGAACTGCCCACTGGATTCCCAGGCAGGCTGGTGGCCAAGGGTCAGCACTGGATTTACCAGTGCTAAGAGCAGGAAAGCAATCTCAGCTACTGGCAAGACACAAGAAATCCTAAGAGGATGAAAGGGCTCCTGTTTGTCTGTCCTGTGCCTTTTAACTTTTTAGGGTAAATTGTCTCTATTTCATCTAATACAATAGCTTTGCTGCCAGTCTTCTGCCCATAAACTTTAGGCCAAGTCATCTAACATTAAATGTAACCTAAACACACTTTGTTTGTGAGGTTGATCTGCCTTTCTGAACTTTCCCCTTTTGTCATGCTTTATCAGTCCCAAGCTTCAATAAAAACAAAGCCCAGATGCCGAGAACTGAGTAGCGACTAAGGTGGGGGCTGTGAAAAAGAACAGAGAGGGAAGACACTAAAAATGGAATCCAGGAAGTGAGGCTTGGGGGTGATGAATGAGCTTACATCTGTGATGAGTCCTTACTATAAACAGCAGGTAGGGAAGCAGAGCTGCAGCCAAAAGTGCTCAGGAGCAAAGAAGGTGGAGCTGTGCCTCCCCACACCAGCGACCTGGCTGGTTGATAGGTGCTGGCGGGATCAAGAAATCCAAGGTTAGCACTGTTCCTCCTAAGTGAGAGTTTGATTGGGGTGCACAGCAGTATGTATTAAATGAGCAGGGAACAGCATACAACCTTGCAGAAATCTGTGAGAAGAGAGGGAGAAAAAATACAATTCCCTTTACTAGCAGCAAAACAGCAAACTCCTGGCAAAAAGGTCTTAATGTGCAGCAAGAAAATACCCATGCTTTTACTCTTCTTCCCTGGGATTTTTCTCTATCAGCAGAGATACTTGGTGCCCACACTGTGGTTCACAGCCACCTGGTGCACAGGGTGGCCCCGGTGGAAGAGGCATCACAGCATGCACAGGTGGGTCACGGGCTCAGCCCATGGCAAACGGGTGCTCCTCAGGGCAGGCTGCCCCTCTCTGCAGGATGAGAAGGGAGGAAAGACATTTCAGTCACAGAACTTCTCCGCATCTGCCACCTAGAAAAGTGTACCAGGAAACACTGGGAGCATGCAGGGCCAGCTGCTCAAAAAGCTGAGAAGCGCCAGCATTGCCAGGTCGTAAAGCTAAAACAGGACGCATACCAAAAAGGGAACCTGCAGACACCAACACTCTGAAATCACACTTGCCTCCCATGGCCGTAGCTGCCTCCAGCCATGGAGTCAGGCAGTCACCCCATGGCCCTGGGGCTCTCTAGTGCCAAAGGTGCACTTGAGGGTTGCTCCCTTTGAGCCAGTCTGGTGGGCAATCAGGCAGTGGCACCAAAAGCATGAACTGCCAGGAATTCCTGCCAGCCAGGCAAGGAGGTTCACCACCACCACCAGTCCTCAAACCAGGCTGCTATTTTACCAGACATGACCATTTATCACCCAGTTTTGGAAGTCCGCATCAAGGAAATCTATTCACATCCTGCAGCGATCAGCTCCAGAAGCAGACAGGATGGACACCCACCTTGTGGAAAATGGCTGTGAAAGGCACAGTCATCAGGTACCCATCCTGCAAGCTGCAGGCTCCTCTGGGTGACACAAGCACAAGTAACACAAGCATACTCAAAGGGAACTTCCCCACATAAACAAGCTCTCCAGGCTTCAGTAAATGAAATCAAAGAGCAATTGGATTGGAGTAGACAGAGAAAGACCTTGGGCAGATTGAAGGACTAACGATCAGGAAAAACGCAGAGCAATTTGGAGCAGCTGTCCCGCAGCATTCAACATGATCCCAGCATTGCCCTTTTCTAAGGATAAATGTGTGAATGAGGCCTCAGAAATCCTGTTGCTAGTTTAAAAAATAGAAAACCCCAAACAAACAAAAAATACAATGATTCTGGGGTTTTTTATTCATTGCTTTCCAGTTCCTGAGCCTGTGGAGTATATTCAGCTCACGTTCTCAATCTTTTCTCCATCATTACAAAAGAAACAATTATGCTTTTTAATATTACATTACAACCAAACCAGAAATTTCCTCCTTGTTCTCTGTTTCAGGATCCTTGCCTCTGAGGAAAACTCAGTATACTCCATGTTTTCACAAATCAACAACAGGCAAAATTGAAATTCCAGAGGTAGAAAATCATGGGTAAACTAAATGCAGACACTTTTTCTTTTTTTAAAATAAACTAGCAGAGACTGAATTATTGTTAAAACAAGATATCAATTTTAAACAGTGAAAAAAGCTATATAAACCAATCTATTCAGCATCTTTAAACAAAAAGACTGAGTTACTCAAACACAGCATGCTCTATGAGTAGATCCAGCCCACTCCAGTTTGATTTTCTCCCTTTAATTGTAGAAAAAGTTTCCACTGCTTGTAGCAGCCAGCGGTGAGCAAGGCATCAAGGTGGCCCTCCAATACAGCAAACGCCCGTGCTTGCTGCTGAAAGGAGAACACACCCCAGGAAGCATTTACAAGAGGTCGCTTCGTGACAGAAGTGCATGTGATTGTACCCAGGCTTGGTCACCAGGAAGACTGCAGCAGGGACACCCCAGCTACTGTGCTTGCTCAGATCACTATCTAGCAACAGAACACTCTCTGAAGTTTGCATCAAGAAACGCACACATTAAAAAAAGCTGTAAAAGCTACTTTTCCTGTAACACATGCATTTCTCAGATGGCTATGACACGCATACCCAGAGAACAGTCAAAGCCATAGCTTTGGCTGCTGCCAAGCACCAGACCCCTGTTGCAAGGGCAGCTGGAGACCACGTCACCCTTGAGCTGCTAATGGGGGGATATTCACAACCCCACCCAACATGTACCCAAATATACAAGTATCACAACAAATTCTCTTCCTTCTGCCATACTCCGGCCGCAGCACCCAATCTCCTGCACCACAGCTGACAAACTGGGTCAGGGTAATCTCCAGCAATCCAGCTAAGCTAATTTTCTGCCTGCTCTGCATTTTTTTGCAACAGTGCAGGGCAGATGCAATGGGGTCAGAATCTGGCCCCCCAATTGCATAGTTCTAAAGATTTATCATTCAGCAGAAGCTGTTATGAGGAATTAAAAATGCTAAACCCAGAGCCTGAGTTATTTCTCTGACCATGAATGCTTTAAAACATAATATTTTATTTGGCCATTTATAGAAAACATGTGGCAAAGCCTTCATTTTTTGGAAGGTTTGTCCTGCAACACAAAAAGAAAAAATAACTGAACTTCTACGCCGCCTTTCTCTGCTATGCACATCCTTGCACCCACATAAGCTGCTCTCCCTTAATTTTAAGTTCTGAATATATTTGATAACTCTGGTTACTCTGCAGAAATACCAACAAGGTCCCAATGAAAGGTTAACACTATGATGTACAGGGTGGGAGCAAACAGGAAAGCGCTTCTATGAGAAGTTTATACTGCAGCCAAAATGGGAAGGTTCAAGATGATCAGTTATTAAAAAGGATGTGAAAAGTAACAAGTTCAGGACAGGCTTGAACAGCAAAATAAACCCCATTCACCCGAGTCCTACTGTATTTAGCAGCAGCAAGAAAATTTGTTTAGTGCTGGACAGTCTTAGAGCCCTTATCTGAGTACAAGGCTGAAGGACTAGCTTACAGCACCGTTTTTTGGGAAAAAGTTTTGTTCTCAAAGTTCCAGTTCCAATTCTGACCTAACATCAGCCTCCAAATTAAAAAAAAAAAAAGAGACACAACTACACATTTAACTCCTAGAAAATCTGTGCATGAGCTCAAGCAGCATTTGCAGGAGACTTGAAGGGTGAGAGATGCATCACACAGGGGGAGCACAGCAAGAGAGTTTCTTGCAAACCTGTTTACAGTTTTCCCCATCCTGTCAGCTGTTATTGCTCTATCCAACCCTCTCCTAAACCTTTCTTAAAGACATAGTACAAAATGAAGCTCTAAGCCCCACCCCAGCAGGCTGTGGATATGTGTGTAACTACTCCTACATTTACACAGTCCTAAAATTACATTCAGCCCTTGGAAGGCAACCATGAGGCTGACATGATCCCCGGCAAAAATGAGTTTGACACCTCTGCTGTAGACAAAAAGACACAGTAAACATCTCAAAGCAGGCAGACAGTTATGATGGCTGGGACAGTGACAGCTATTGCCCTACTTGCTTCATCAGGACTAAATCCCTGAGCTGTTCCCTAAGGTCTCTTCTCAACTGAGCCACAACAGGACCTAATAACTCACCTCTTTCTTTTCCCCCTATTGACTAACTAGCTAGCCCAACCTCCTTTTGCCTATAAGTAAAGGGCAACCCCACTGTTTAAGGCACCTGTACTCTGTAGTCAGCAAATCAGTTGCCATTCTGAGGGATTTTGCTAATTGGGCAATCAGTAATGCCCCCTGAGCTCAGTGCCTGTGACCCAGCTGCAGGCCTGCTGCAGCTCAGCAGCTGGCACTTGGCACAGCAGCTGTGCATGACTCAGGCTGGCAGGAGCCTTTGGAGATGCCTTCCCCTGATTTATATCTGCAAGTGACTCTTTGTGTTAGGACCGTATTGTTGGCATGCCAGCTACGCTGTAAAAATCTGGAGTTAATAAACTCCGCTTTCAGATCATGAGAGCTCTTTCCAGGGCACGGCTTTGTAGCGCTTGGCAATGCTTGCTCCTGTCTCAGCTCACACAGCTGCTGATGCATTTCATGTTGGAAAAACTCTGTGATCGCGTACACAAACAACCCTGGGGAAAGCCCAGGTTTCCAGTGTCTAATAGCCTGCCTTCCTCTTGCTCCACCTCCTTTTGGTGTGGAGTTCTGAGCCTATGGTCCTGCAGGCCTACCCCTGATCCTGAGAAAAGCATCCTGCACCTGCAAGTTGAGCTCCCCCTGCGAAAAGAGAGAATTAAAAAAAAAGAAGAAAAAAAAGAGAAAAAAAGACAAAAGACAGATGTGACCAGGTGTCACAACCCCTTGAATCCAGGGGAATCTGAAAAATGTACCTTAGCTCTAGTAACAGAAATGTTACTGTCCTGGGCAGCGTCTTCCTGCAGTGAAGCAGGTCCCTCTGGGAGGGCGGTTCAGCTGCACCAGCTCTGGTCCCTGTGAGGAAACCTGTCTTGGGGCACCTCTTTTTGCATAGGCCTAAATCTGTTTCACATCTGGCCTTTAACCTCTGTGCTTCACATCTGCAGCTGCAAGATGGAACAATTCTTCTTTTCCTTGAATTTCCTGTAAGAAAGCAAAAGGAAAAGTGAGCTTCACCCTCCAGGCAGATTTTGCAAAGCTACAGAGGACAGAAAGAGGCTATAAGGGGATGGAGCTACATTGAGGGTAGCTCCTTCCCCCTACATGGCACTTACCTGTCTCCTTTCTGATGCACTGCCATGCATTCATGACCCCACTGGTAACACCACACTCTTTCTTGCAGGGCTCGCTCCTGTGGCCCTCAGAGCAGCCAGGACTTTTCCTTGCAACGTCATCAGGCCAGCAGCAGCCCAGTCCTGCTTTGCTCTGGAGCAAGTCACATTAGAAACTACTCAAGGAAAGGCTGTTATTTTGCAAAGCACTGAGTTCATTTATGGAGCCGTATAAATAACAGGACCATGTCTGTCACCTGGGCTACACTCTGCTAAATATCTGCTGCATCTCTCTCCAGAAGCAGTGACAGTTTAGAGTGGGTAAAGTGACTCATGCACTACACTGCAGCCTTTCTTCCACTCCAGATTTGTGGCTCATTCACAGATTATCAGCCAAAAAGGGTGGAAACAACTTTCACTTCTCGGCATCCCCATGGGACAGGTACGCTTCAGAGCTGGTTACATTTCAGCAGAATGATTCATTTACTCTAAGCCATATTTTCAGCTTGTGTTAGCTGGATCAACATCAGTGGAGCTACACCAGTTTACATCATCCCAAGTATGTGGCTCCACACTTCCATGGCACAGAGTTCAGTCATGGAAGGTTTTGAGCAGCCTCTCAGTGGTGCAGGCTGGATGCCTCATGGGCATTGAGCCCTGCTTGGGAGGAGTGGGATTTGGGGAGGGTGGTTTGCTTTGCATCACTCTGGAGAAAAAATGGGGCAGTACTAGTCACTGTGAATTACACAAGTACCAGAGGCCATGTCCAGCAAACAGAAGAACCCCTCATTTTTAGACTGAAACTGGGAAAGTTGGGGCTGGAGAAGAACTGCAACAGGCCCAAGAGAGCTCCTGATGTGGGCAGTCAGGAGAGCAGGATCAGACTGTAATGATAATCACCTCCATGGGAGACACACAGGCTGTCAACAGCTTTTCATACCAAGAACTGAAAGGATTAAAGAACTTCCATTCAGACACCCAGAAGAAAATCAGCAAACACAGGATGGGCATATACAACTGTAGCTAATACTTCAACACCAGTTCTGCACACAGTGCTGAGCAGTGGGTCCTGTGCAGGGCTAGAGGTGAAGGGATGTGTGCAGCCCCCACCCTATTCATGCCACACTAATTAAGGTTAACGAGGGCTTACAGCCATCCCCTTTCCCCAGCCCTTTGTGAGGATTTACTCCTAGGCAAATCCCTCTTCCAAAAACTCACTGACAAACATCTCAGACCCAAGGTAAATGCATTAAGAAGCTTGGAAACCAATGTGTGAATTAGGCAGAGCCACAGAGTGATGCTGTGTGTTAAATATTGTGACTGTCTACAGCAACATTCACCCAGAGATGGCAGCGCTCATCGCAAAACAGGGTTGAGCATTAGTAACCCCATCTTACACAAGGAGAACACAAGCCACAGAGATTAAAGGCTGCCACCATTAAAATAAAAACACAACTCGCAAATACCATAAGCACCTTAAGGAAGATTTTGACAGAATTTGGGCACCTTGGTTGAAAACTGCAATCTGGGAGCTCTATACTCCCATTCAGTTGCTGCTTAGCTGTGGAGGTGTCTGAACTTGTCTGCTGCCTCCTGGTTCAACTCTCAGCCTTCGTAGGCAGCTGTTAACGCACTCCCAAGCATGTCCAGAGCTGCTTCAGTCCAAACACCTCCACTGCAGCTCACACCTGAGTGCCACCAGGGTCTGGCATCACTGCCCTGGGCTGGCATTGCTCTCCCCATCCCTGGCAGGGATCAGCCTGAGAGCTGCAGCAGGATGCAGGTGAAACAACGAGCACTACCACCCCCCAAGAAATGCTTTTTTCTGCAGCAGCCCAAGGTGTCAAGCTCTCTGCAGAGCACCTGACCCCACATCCTGCCCTACACAGCTCCCATCCCATCCACTATGTGCCCCATGGGGCACGGACAGCTCCCTGACAGCTTCCTCACAGCCCCAGGCTGTTCGCACGCAGCAGGGCAGCCTTGCCCTTTGCCCCAGGCACGTGGCTCTGCTCAGACACCACAGCAGCCTCGGTGCTTGGCAGGGGATGCCAGGCGTTCAGCAGCTGCAAGGCCTTTCCTGGATCGAGGCCGAAACATTCTCCAGCAAACCACACAGCATGGCAGAGCCTCCAGTTACCTTAAAGCCATCCACGGCTGTGAGTATATACAGCAAGAACCATGGTTTCCTCCTTTGCAGATGCTTCGTGGTGTTGCAGTGTCCTGGACAATGGTAGCAGCCTTTGTCCAGCCACTGTCATACCCCACGAGGATGTTAGGACAACATAGGCTGGGGTCAGCTGACTTTTGCCACTTTTTCAGCATAACTGAGGCTTGAGGCAGAGCTTTGTTTCAGAAACTGTACGCCTGTTTACCCTCCTCTCTTGTTCTGGGAACAAGGTGGTCTCAGACAATAATAAGTGCCTGTGGTAAATAAGTGCCTGTGGTAAATAACTGCTGGACTCCAGCTCCCTTCATGCTGTAATCCTCTGCAGTTTTCTCAAAAACAATCAACAGCCTGGCCTATAGCTTATTTACCCACTTCCAAAATTCTTAGTCTGACAACTAACAATGCATTAATCACTGTCAGACAGTGATCTTTTGTTTCTGTTCCTCTGCACATATCTGTCAGAATCACAAAAGATTAATTATTGCACTAGCCTGATGCAGAAATGCAGACCCTCTCTGCAGACACACTCTTTGTCAGATACTTTGTGGCCCCTTCAGCAACTGCTGCCATCTGCAGAAAAATTCACCTGTTCTTCCACTCATTCATCACTTCTATATTTCTAGCTCTGGGACTGGATACCTGCTCCCCCTTGCCCAAGCACTGGTCCTTTTACAGCCTCACAAGCAGCACTAAACAAGAAGACCACCAAAATCCCTCCCTTGAGTACTGGCCCATTTCAGGAACCCTGGTTCCCTCTTTGTTAACCATGTTGAGAAGGTGTCTCCTCTCTCCTTCAAAGACATTTCTGCATGGTTTAGTTCCAACCTTCCCGCCACACAGCACTCTAGAGCATGCAGTATTTAGAAGTATGAAACGTCCCAGACAAAACTGAGCTGCCCTCCACCCAAAGCTTGCAAGATGATGAGCAAACCCAGGAGCAATCTCTGGGAGGCATCTAAGCTCCACCATGGCAGATGAAGCAGCTGCATCGCTTCTTCAAAAGAGCCCTGACAGACCAGAATATGCTTTTTCTTCGCATCCTGGAGCCTGGACCCAGCTGTCCACAGGGAACTGACAGTGCCAGAAGATGGAGGGATACCAAGGGTTCATCTGCATGTGGTAGGTGTATTAATAAGTGTTTAGGCACACTGGTGGAGCATGAAATGCCCCTGGAGCCAATGCAGTTTGTGCCACAGTAAAGCTGTTCACCACAACCTAGGCATAGCTCTTTCCAAAGGTGAAAGGAAATAAGCTGTTATCTATCTAAAGCATCTAAAGTGAGTATAAATAACAAATAGATCATCTTTACTCAAATGCAAACTACTTCTATAACCAGAGGCACTATAACCAGGGGCACCTTCTCTGCAGCAGCAGCCAGGACAGTCTGCTCGATCACCCTTTACTGCTGAGTACTGCCTGAGGAAGCCTCTCCCTCCCATCAATGTTTCTGTGTGTGATTCAGCAGCCGTCTACAAAAAGCAATTTGGAAGATGAGTGAGTTTAGTAAGACAGAGGGGAGAAACAGAAGAGAGCATCTCTCTGGGTGTGTGAGGGACATTTCACTAGATGTTTGGATCACACAGTCCTCTCTCCCTTTCTTAAACATGTCCTAGGTGCCAGAGTTGCTTCAATTCTTGCTTCCCTTTCTACAGTAAAGGCTTGAGAAGCAGGAACAGACAAAACCAAGCAGTAAACAAAATCAAGTATTAGTGTACGGCACAGCAGTTTCATTCTAACAGCTTTTGAGCATGTAGGCTCATTTACAGAAGG
The DNA here is from genome assembly GCF_036013445.1 of Caloenas nicobarica. Taxonomy (NCBI): domain Eukaryota; kingdom Metazoa; phylum Chordata; class Aves; order Columbiformes; family Columbidae; genus Caloenas; species Caloenas nicobarica. Next base: position 111,396,931 of record NC_088247.1, on the reverse strand, counting down.
AAAACGCTTATCACAGCCAACACACTATAATCATACTGCTGCTGATATAACTTACATTGAAAGTGTAACCCAATATAAGAGTATCTTTTTCTGTTGGGAAATTTAGTTTATACTTCCTTCCCAGAAACAAATCTAAAGCAGGAAGAGTTCTTGCTCCCAAAACTCAAATTCTCAAACTCAAATTCTCTGAGTGCGAGAGATTTAAATGTTCAATTTATACTAAGAAATTGCTCCTCTAAAGAAACTCCGGAAGTTCCTATAATCCCAGCATTGTGATGGATCCCCACATCTGCTGACCTTCAAACATTGCTCCAGCCAGAGCTTCCCATCCTGCTGCACTGCTCACAAACCTCTGAGAAAGTGTCTGAGTCTTCGTAGAGCTTTACATCTCATATATTTATGAATTTCAATTGACTCGACTGGTTCTAGCTGCCAGCTGACACAGCAGAAAGGACAGAGCTAGACCAACCCATACTTCTCCCTCCCCACTGGCAAGTCTATTTGTGGCCCTGTACAGTGCCAGAAATAAACTGCTTTTCTTGGAGACACCCACTGGCAAGTGTTCGGCTCTCTACGGAGGGCACAGCAGACTGAAACAGAGTCATTTTAGCTCAAAGTCCTCACCAAGGCATTTTAGAGGGCTGGAAATGCTCCTGGGAGCAGTGGTGAGGGTGGAAAAACAGAGAGGTAAAAAAATAAGATTTGTGTCACCTCCTCGTGCTTGGAAAGCAGTCCTTCAGGGTCTGCCTGCTCCCTACCATCACACTTCTTCTTGTAGCTGGGAGATACCCACTAGTGCAGCACTGGGAATATTTCAAATGACTCATTATTGTTTGCATACATATGCCAGATGCTTGCTTTCTTAATAAACAAACAAACAGAAACCTCAAATACCCTCTGTGAGATGGAACATTTTTCCTACAGTGAAGTCCAGACCAGTTGCTTGTGCAGGACAGTGGAAGAAGGTTCCCCCAGCTCCCCAAAACCCCACTGTATGAATATTTCTCCTCCCTTCCTCTGCCACACAGGTCATCCAGATGTTGGGGAGGGGTGGAGGTACCAAGAGATGTCGCAGCTGCTTATTTCCTCCTGCAGCACATAAGAGAAGGGAAACTTGGAGGACTACAGCTGAACAAAGCTGATGAGACCTTGAATGGTCTTCATTAGAACATCTGCTTGTGCAGGAAGCCCTAGCTGAAAAAGGTAGTACCTGGGTTCACCACAGAGGGGTTTTTTTCCATAATTTATGGCTGAGGCTTCCTAAGCTACTTAAGTGCTTTTGTTAATTTTGCCCTAAACCCTTTTTCTTCAAATATTTCACTTAACTCACTGGGAAATCAAGCACTGTGATTTCCCAGTTCTGGCAGTCTTCAATTTTGCTACTCAGTTCCATTGTTCTTTATATCATGAAAATGGCAGTGTTACACAAGGGATACCTGAAATAAATGGTAGGTGTGCATAAATGGGCCATAAGAGAGTCGAGAGTCAAAACATTCAGGTTCAAAATTGCAGGGAAGGTGATACCAGTGAGAAGTGGTCTCTCTGTGTTTGCTTCTCAAGCTTTACTCCTGTGTGTCACAGGCAAAGGAAATTCCCACTGCTCCATGTACACACAGCATCTTTCTCATGGGGAACTTTTCTTACATGCTGAACTGATTCCACATCAGCAATCACCACAAAATCCTAAATTACAAAAAAAAAAAAAAAAAGTGAAGTGTATATTTATTTTATGTCTTGTGCAAAGGCGTCAGCTACTGAAAACAAGAGGGATTCAGGTGAGTGCTCCATGAGATGTGACTAGAATATGTTTCTTCTGAAGTCCTCTAATCAGAAAGAGTAATGTATTCCCTCTTTTCCCCTAAGTCTTGGAAATCACATTTTATCGCCTGCCACAGGACTGTCAGAATCAGCATTTCAAGTAGCAATTCAGCCTTTATCAACATTCAACAGCATTGTAAGTCAGGAACAATTAATGTAATATTAACATAGAGTTATCAAGAAGGGTAAGACTGTAAGCGTTCAACATGAGATTCATTTAGTATTTACTGCAATAATGTGATCAGCATGAAGTCATTTAACATAAATGTCGCTTCAGTGGGATGTTTCAGGGCAGTCAAAGCAGTTCAGAGCTGTGCTCCACCCTGTACGTACCACCCAACAGCTCTCCAGAGCTCTTTAGTGCACTCCTCACAGGGTCATCTTGGAAAGTTGCTTCAGGTATCTGTGTCAAAACAAAAAAAAGAAATAAATATTTCTGTAAAATGCACACATACTTTGCCATTATAAATGTCAGACGAATATAGAGCTATAGTGTACAGACAGATCATACGTACAGTTATACAGAAATGATAGACTAGAGTCTATAGGAATGATAGATAAGAGTCTATACAGCCATATTTTTTTATTCATACACACATACATATGTGAAAGAATATATAAAATGAAATTAATACATCCATTCAGGAGAACAGGGCAATACATTGTGGCTTTTACAAAAAACATTTCTTGACTTTCAGTGGACAGATCAGACAGCGTAATGTGTACTGTGCTTATCTACAGCGATATACATATAGATATATAAAATGATATAAATTGAGTCCAAGGTTTTGCCTCATAGCAGAGGAAGGCAACTAAGCTACTTTTCATAACATCTGGAAATAATTTACTGTCTTTCAGGACAATTAGGTGTAAGTTTAGCAGCTTTGGGGCCTCATTCCTGCATTTCTGTTCCCTCTATCTCCAGAGCTATTCCAGCACAGACGAAAGGAAAAGGAACATGGCTGAGGAGTGTGGCTGAGCAGAGTTGCACTAAATGTCTAGTGGGATTTTCAAACACACCAAGGCTGTGACCTTACACTGACATTAGCAGGAGTGAGGTGCCCAGGCACGCTGGAAAATCCCTGTAGCTACTTAAGTCTCACTTGTAACAGCATGGCGCATGTGACAGGGTGCCTGGAGGCAGGATCCCACTGAATTTCAGTGGAAGTAGGACACCTGGATCCAGTAAGTTCCAGCAAAACCCTGCATCAGTGAGCACCCACAGCACTGGACCATGTGCCCTGGGTTGTATCCGTGCTGCAGCCTGGTTGCTCCCGTTGAACTCACTTCTCCCCTAGCTGCCACGGTGGCTCCGAAACTGGGGTACAAAGAACAGGGAACAATGAATGTGCACGTAGAAGAAACAAACCTTTGCTCAGCAAGATAAGCCCCAAAGGCCAGATTCTGCACCATCAATCACAGAGCTGATGTAAAGCAGCATGCAGGGGAGTGGGTAAAGTATCAAGACTGACTCAGGAGAGAAGAAACCTCTATCCTTACAGCCTGCAGCAGTGGTGAGGGCATCCACTGTGATCTCCTTGCTGTGTACGGGGCTTTAACTGTGTCAAACATGCCTTGAATGATCACCACATCTGTCTTTAAAACAAGTAAAGAGTTTTTCCTACAAGAAAAATAATGTTAACAATCTGCTGCTTGGAATTACATCTAGATACGCAGTTCCAACACACTGGCTTTTTCTGGGGCACCTGCAAAGAAGTTTTATTGCAATGGAGACACTTCTGCCTGAGAAGGTCTCCTCACTGCAGGGATGGGAGCAGGCAAGCCAGACTGCTGCGGCTTAAAACGGCACGCTGCCACTGAATCCAAGTCCCATCACTTCTCAGCAAGTGCCATGCTTGTTTGACTGTGTACGGACCAAGTGCTATAGAAGAATGTAAATATTTTTATGGTCTGGCTTGCTTAAAAGCCTGGAAGGATGGCTGGCTAAATGGAAAGGAATGCTGTGCATACACAGCGGAACAAATTTAATGAAAGACAGAACCTAGAGGCAGTCTTTAACCCAAAGACGGAGCACTTTGCACTGTTAAACAGCAGTTGTTTACTACACCACAAAGACAGCATTAAAGTCTGGATAACACAATAAATAATGAACTCCCCAACACAAAGTACTGTCACCCATCTGCATGATCTCACTCTCCTCATGCACAGAATACAGGCTGGCTTTAAAGAGCTATTCTCTCTTCTCATCTTGCTTTTGAGAAACCAGCCCAGTGCCCAGTTTGCTCCATATGTGGAGGGTTATAGTGGGGATAGAGCCAGGCTCCTCTCAGAGGCGCACAGGAAAAGGACAAGGGGCGACATGGACAAGATGGAAGATGGGAAAAATCCCTTCAGATATTAGGGAAAGTTTTTTCACCATGAGGGTGGTCAAACATTGGAGTGGGGTGCAGAGAGGTGGTGGGATCCCTGTTCTTTGAGATATTCAAACATCAAATAAACATGGCCTTGAGCAACTTGATCTGGTTGGACCTGTGTTGAGCAGCGATGGGAACAGGGACATGCAGAGACTCCTACCAGCCTCTGTTAGCCTATCATTCTTTGGTTAACCCAAAGGGGCACTTTTGAACAAGGTATTTCCCACTATATCTTTTCTTGCCTGCCTCCTGTGTCAGAATATCCACACTGACTGGCTGTCACAGATACCAGATCCACTGTACTGGCTGATCGAGCCCTCAGCTAAGTGACACCTAGGAAACACATGACTGGACCTACGAATTGGCTTGAACTGGGTTACAAGTTACTTTAAAGGCTAGCTTCATCTTGTCAAATCTAGAAGTCCACAAATAGACTGAAATTTGGTGTTCACAAAGTAGAGACCAGGAGACAGTGACAGTTCAGATGCCTGGCACAGAAACTGCAAAGGGTGGGCTACAGAAAAGGAGGCTCCTCTGTGGCCACCTTTAGGATTGCTCTTGCCAACACTGAGCCAAGGGACTCACACTGTCTCTGATGGATCACTTCTGCTTGCCCTACACACCCTTTGCAGACAAAGACCCACCACCTGCCTGCACTCCAGCCTCTGACAGCCGAGACCTGAAGGGGATGTGGGAGGAAATTCGGTGTGTTTTGTTCAAAGAAGTCAACTTCTGACTACCCTTTCAGCCTAGGCTGCTGCAGACATTGGAGAGCAGCAGTTTGATGCCAGGGTGTAAAGCAGCTCAGCAGCTCTGCCTAGAAATCACCCCTTACAGCCCAATGTGCCCAGCTGGGTTGTGCAGAGTGCTCCTGCTGACCTCCACTCACTCAGGGAACATGAAGGCTTGAATATCCATTTAACAACCAAAAAAATCCCACCCTTCATAAAACAGAGCCAATGAAAATCTTGGGCTGAGGTCCCCAAGCTCTCATGACTGAGAGTCTCCAGTAACTGTAGGTTCCACTTCTCGAAGTCACCTCTCAGCACAACTCTTAATAAAGATCCTCCTTGGAGAGAAGTGCAGCTCCCAGCAGTTAGCAACCCAGACAGCAGAAGAATCATTGCTTGCGGACAATGTGCTTCTGCAGCAAGATCATGGGTGGCCAGCATCACCAGCAACTGACCAAAAAAAACCCCAAAATCAACAGCAGCCCAGAATCTCTCTCACCCTGCTCTGTCTTTCAATATGATCTTCAAATTCGCTCTGAAAGTCATAACTTATGTTTATGTTATACCTCCTTGTCTTTTCAGATGCTACTGCCCCAGCTAGGCAGAGTCTCTGGCACAGGGGTCACCTGTTCAACTCCCACGGCTACACCTGAGATGCAGCTTTAGTGAGGCCAAGAAAGACACGTGAGGTGCAAAAGCTTTGGGAAGAGAGCCTGGATGCAACACCGAAGAAGAGGCAAGAGAGGTAAGCCCTGCAAAAAGCTCAGCAGCATGCTAACACACTTAATTTCTTTAGATATTTTTATTTAATTGTATCTTTTCATATCATCGGTGCTTATGAAGTTCAAGTTTAACCTGGGGGAAAATAAGAAAGACTCATGTGGATGGATAAAATCTCATCTAAAATATTAAAGCCAAACATTAAAACTATTTCAAGTTGTTGCTTAAAATATAAATACTATAATTATGTTAAATGTAAGATTATTTCTCCCTATTTAACAAGTCCCTGGTCTTGTCTGCATGCTTGGAAAAAAAGGCAAATAGACAAGGTTTAGCTGGGCCAGGACAAAAGCACAGATATCTTGAGGCTTGTGCCAGCTTAATTTGAATTGCAAGGTCTCCAGCAGCAGGGGGACAGCAGCCCAGCTACTTGCCTCAACACCTGCAGCCGCTGGGAAACCCATCCCCAGGCTTTAACTCCAAAACTGTGCTGCTGGAGCAACTCCTCAGGACATTTTCCCCTTGACTCTGGGGTTTGCATTGATATGTTGCTCCCTGACAAACAGCCCCCAGCCCCAGGCTGCTGTTCAGCCTGGAGAAGAGAAGGCTCTGGGGAGACCTCATTGCAGAGTTTCAGTACTTAAAAGGAGCCTATAAGAAAGATGGGGATGGACTTTTTAGAAGGGTGTGTTATGACAGAACAAGGGGTAATGGTTTTAAACTGAAAGAAGCTAGACATGAGGAAGAAATTTTTTACACTGAGGGTGGTGAAACACTGGCCCAGGTTGCCCAGAGGGGCGAGAGATGCCCCACCCCTGGAAACATTCAAGGCCAGGCTGGATGGGGCTCTGAGCGACCTGATCCGGTTGAAGATGTCGCTGCTCATAGCAGCGGGGGTGGACTAGATGAGCTTTGAAGGTTCCTTCCAACCAAACTATTCTATGATTCTATGATCCTTCAAACCTGGGAGACAGCCCATCTTATCCCTCAAGGTGCCCTGCTGCCTCTTCCCCTTGCTCCTCCAGCAGCCCCTGCTCCCCTCTGCCTGGACTCTTCTCTGCCCCCAGCACCGGGGGAAGCTGATCCTTTCCCATTTGTTACTATCAGCAGCCTCTTTGCTCACTGAGTAGGGATTTGAATTTTTCTGGATCCTAGGTAGTTTTGGGGCATCTTTACATGTGTCTGAATTAAGAGAGGCTTCTGAGAGCTGAACGCAGCTGCAGCAACCAGCCAGCAACCTGTGAAGGGGCCTACAGTCAAGTAGTTGCACGACTGGGGACTGTTTCCCTTGGACTTTTACATGACCTCGGTCACCTCCTCCTGCTCTTTCTGGCTTCAGTTATGGAGGGCAAGGTGGGAGCTAACATGCAGGATGAAGGCTCTGAGGCCACCGGCAGATCCAGCATCAACCACTGCAGCCTACGAGAAGCGGTAAGAAAATGTCACCATTCCTCCCTCAGCTGGCATTAGACCCAGAAAAGCATCCCCATTTCCAGAAGTGACATCTTCTGGGGATAAACAATGTTTAAAGTTGGTCAAAAGCAGAGGCAATCAAAAGCCACTGTAGCGTTCAAGCCAAATCTGTTTGTGACCTTTTCTTCTCCCAGAAAATTGCAAAAAATACTACTAGAAATATAGAAATAATGGAGAAAACATTTTGGTTAAATGGAATTGTAGGGAAAAACAAGATCTGATGATTTTATAACAGAAATAGGTTTTAAAAGAATCCTCATGAAAAGCGACATTCAATTTAGAAGCATCAGGGAGTCCAGTTTGTTATCATTTGAGGTCCCTAAGTGATCTTTCCAAATACTCAAGTAACTATATTAGACACAATAACCTATCCAAATTCCAATTCTTTACTCAGCTTCAATAAAATTTAAATTGGAAAACATAATATAAACTTCCTGTCCTAAAAAACTGCTACCACATACAATTAAAGCAGTAGCGGAATGAGGGAGTGCTGTACTGTGCATCTGATCAACAGATGCAGTCTTCCTCATATGCATTATGAAATGGAAGACTTGATTTTACACACATATATTACAAGATGATGTAATATCTCCTTCAAATGCTGACAAAACACAATCACATTTTGAGGATTCTCTACAGAGTTGTTGCTGCACCGTAAGCGCAGAGGAATGTTTCAGAGCTCTCTAGAAAGCCTAGCTGAGTTCGTCACAGGTTGAAGCACATAACACAAGTGCAGGAATCTGAAAGGCTCCCAGACACTACTCTGTAGAGTCATTGGGGAGAGAAGGTGTCGTAAAATAACGCTTTATCTATCAGTTGCTAAAGCAAGTCAGCACGAAGTGCTGCTTAAATGGCATTTAGGTAGCACCTGAGAGCATGGGTCTCGTGGCACCCGGTGGGATGCACCTGCTGTGTTCTCCGGCAGGACACACATGTGATCATAGCCGTGGGATCATGGTTCCTACCTGCTTCCTTGTTCCCAGCTATACTGGCACCGGAGCAACAACACGCATTGACTTTGCCAGCACTACTGGAGGGAGGGGGCAGCAGCACTGTGGGGGCCAAACCCTGCCCTGCCAGGAACAGGGGGAGCCCCCCCAGCAGGAGGCACACAGCTGAGCCCACTCACTTTCTGTGGGAGGTCTCAAACCACCTCTTGAGCCATTTCTTTCATTAGGACAGTTTAATGACTATAATCCATCTCTAAATGAAGCCTCCACCTCATTCTGCCACCTGGAAATGTTGCATTTCTCAGCCGCACCTATCTGCGGTGACTAAACCGATGGAAGGCTACTCAAGACACTTAGGAAAGAAAAAAGGTCATCTAGCTGTTACCTGAATCCTTCCAGCTCTCAGGGTAGAAAGAATTTGGAGTGAAGCTGTGGGACTGTATGATTCTAAGCTTGAAGTTGCATCAGACAGGACACTCTCAGCACTGCAAGTGTTCTTTGGCACACCAACAGCGTATGGAGAGATGCCAGAAATAGCATGGAGGTCTCAATTTGCCCTTTTTTTGCATAAAGGTTTTTGTTTAGTTCAGATAGTTCATCTATCTCTCATGTCGATTTGCTGATGCAGCATTTTTCTTGGTGGTTGGTTGGTTTGTTTGGTTTTATTTGTTTGGGGGGGGGGGGCGGGCAGTGTGGTTTTGTTTGTTTGTTTCTTTGTTTTGGTTTTTTCCTTATTTCCCAATACCAGTTCCTGGGAACCACAAAGGGTGAGGCAGCCCGCAGCTTTCAAAAGAATGACATTTCTCTTGGCATATCGATTACCAATACTGTCACCGCATTCCACATGCAAAAACAGTTTTCTGGGAATACCAGGACTCTTAAATAAAACACTACAGCTCAGTAGACTACACTTGAAAATAATTCATGCAAAAGTTCTTCCTTTTATTCCCCTCCCACTTTTCTCCAGAACCAAATGTCAACAGCAGAATTTAAAACTTCCACAGAAGATTTTGCCATGTGTTCTGCTGCTCTCTCAAATGAGTTTTTCAACCATAAACTGGCAGTAGCCTAATATTCACTGATGGCTTTAGAAAAGGATAGGGAACAACTCTCCTTTCTCTCATCTCTACATAAATATTTCTGCTTAAAACCAGCCAACAGCTTGAACGAGTGATGATGGCACATAAAATGATGTAAATAAGTGTGGCTCATATCAATTAACCATAGGAGCAGAGAGAGGAAATAAGAGAGTGTGTGTGTGCATGTGTGTATGTGCACAGGCAATAATACAGCAATTTCCTTGCAGAAGCAAAGCCTAGTAACCTAGCACCTGGAGGCATCTAAAGTGGGGTCACCTGTGCAAATATTATTTGCCCTCCCTGCACATTCACCTTATGCTAGAGCCTCATGTTTCATAATCACATGCCATTTTTTCCATCCCTGATAATTCAATGCTTAGCAGAGGTGGCACTAACTGAATAAAAAGTTATTCAACATTTAATCCTCATCACTCAGGTTGCTGGCTCATGCCTTACATACTCTGCATGGTTCCAGCGCTTCTCTGAACGTATTCATTTGTCGTATGGTCCTCAGTGAGATGCCTGTCCTATAGATCCTGACTGCTTGCAAGCTTTAAAAACTATAACCATGCAACTCCTTAGTGAAACAAAGAAATAGTACTTATTTAGGAGATGAGGAAGTGGCCACACAGAAGGTCAGAAGTGGTCTCTTATTTCAGGGCCTAATCTGGGAATTTTAGAGGCTGACTCTTCAGAGGTGACTGCACCCAGTAATGCTTCCTAGTTCCCTGCCTTGCCAGGGAGGGAAAGATCAGTGATGCCTTTGCCTGGTGATGAGATGGCCATTTCACAGAATCATGGAATAGTTTGTGTTGGAAGGGACCTTCAAAGGTCATCTAGTCCAACCCCCCTGCAACAAGCAGGGACATCTTCAACTAGATCAGGTTGCTCAGAGCCCCATCCAACCTGATTTGGAATGTTTCCAGGGTTGGGGCATCTACCACCTCTCTGGAGATGACACTATCAATGCCCATGCACGGTCGCCTCACCCAGCGCTCTGCCTCCCTGGCATCTTCCCGCCCCTGTTACCACAGCATACGGAGGAGCTGGGGGAAGAGCAGACTGCACTTGTGCTCCAGGCTCTGCCTTGATTGCCACTTCATTAATGGGTGAAATTCAAAGTGCTAATGCTAATCCCAGTCCACAAAACTACCGGTGCGCTGGGGTCAATCAGCTCTGCAGCTGCCTTGCCGTGGACACCCCACTGTGACAAGCTTGGAAAATGTTCGCCAGTTCCCGCCACAGATTTCCTGAGAGCAGGACAATAAGCTCCTTTGCCTTCGGACTTGACTTAAGCTGAACTGGATTGCCTTCAGAGAGCCCTGGAAGAGCTGGCTCATCTCCAAACCCTGCTGAAATCAGGAGCCCCATTTTTTTCCCATTAATTTTGAGTCACGCCCCAACATGGCTCTACATTTTTCCTTTGCCATAAAGTCAAATTTCTCACTAAGGCATTTTAGGTAGGAGTTCAGTTAGGATGGAGCAGGCTGCGCTGTTCCCGAGTTGGCAGGAAACAACAGTCCCTAGACATTAACATGATGGACACGTCGACATGGAGAAACGTATGGTACCAATTAAGACAGTATCAACAATTATCCAGAACACAGCTGAGTGGATTAATTTGTTGCCTGGAGTAAAGGCTGCTAGTATGAAGCTGGCTGTCAAGAGACACACTGTCATCTTGTGTGCTGCCTTGTGCCAAATGCTAGGAAGCCCATGTGTACTAAGGATGATCACTGGGTTTTCTTTTTCCAGCAGCAATCTTGAAGCAGGGAGGGACCAACGAATTACTGTCTCTCTCTCTACATGCTGCTTCCTTTCTTCACTGTTAAAACAAAACAAAACAAAAAAACACACCTTGGAAAAAAAATCCCCAAATGAACATCATTCCCAGAACACTAAAATAAGAACTACAAAGGACTAGGCAAGGATGGTTCTTTTCTTGCTCAGAAGGATTTTCTTCTGCTGAAGGGCTGACGTGATAACTCATTTGTCAAACATACTTGTTCCCAGTTCTCTAAGCAAAGAGAACAAAAATGGTTAAGTCGTGTGTGACGTTCTTTCAACTTGCTATTTTTACACTGACCAGAAGGATACTTACTCTCCATCTCTTGCTTCCCACCCCTTCTTTGCCAAGGAAGATGTGAGATTACCTCTAGCAAGTTGTGGCTAAGCTCTCCTGCCTTGCCAAGAACTTTCCAGAGGTTTGGTAAAATACCTTATTTCTCAAGGGGCTGTAAGAACAAGCATCTGATTTTCTCTAAAAACCTCATGTTTGCAAAATGCTACATAGGTCTATGACTGAGTATCAAACAGCAAAGAAGAAACCAGGACTCGTAAATCATCACTTGCTGTATTAGTAAGCAGCAGCATTTGAATTCCTGCTAAAGCTTTGTACCAGCTGTGCTTTGTCCTAAAATCCAATTTTAAAAAAGCTGCTTATGCTTGTTCCTACAATATGAAGAATATTGAAATACCCTTCATAAACTCTGCTGTTGCTTACAGAGCATATGTTCCCACATCAGGCTCTCATTTCTCCATATTTAGTCTTGTTAAACAACAGCATGCCTACCTGAGATATAAATTACCTTGAGGCTTGGAGTAATGCCATCCTGAGTAAGGAAACTATTCATAACACTGCACTCCTTAATCTAATGCAGGTAAAAGTCTCCTGCCCACTTACAATATAGGACACACCGACCACTGTCAGTGACGGAGAATCACAGAATGTTAGGGATTGGAAGGGACCTCAAAAGATCATCTAGTCCAATCCCCCTGCCAGAGCAGGAACAGCTAGATGAGGTTACACAGGAAGGCGCCCAGGCAGGTTTTGAATATCTCCAGAGAAGGAGACTCCACAACCTCCCTGGGCAGCCTGTTCCAGTGTTCCGAGAGAATCCAGTTTTAATCCAAAATTCCCAGTAAACACATTGTTCTCTGAGCAGCAGAGCCGTGAAATCTAGTTTTCTGGAGATTAGTATCCCATATGCCTTAATCCTCCCAGCCATTACATTTGTAGAATATTTTCAGTTTGGCAATATTCCCATCACAAAACATTCCAGCTCCTTCCTATTATTATCTTACTACTATCCCTTACGTAAAGGAGCTAGAAGCTGCAGGGTCCCAGGAAGGACCTCACTCCAATATTAGAGATTGGGCTGCCTTTCCTTAGGGACTGCAATCCTATGGGCCTCTCCCACTCTGACACTGATTTTCAGCAGAAAATATTTTTAAGGCCTTTCCCCTCCTCCAAATTTGGTTGGAACTGCTCCACACCAAAGCTTCTTAGGGTAAAGAGTGAGTGGACAGGATAAGAGATCAGACTAACACAACTCACATCTGCACTTTTATCTGCTACACGTAAGTGCAAAGGGCATCCAGCAAACTGCTCAGCAGGTGCAGAGTGTGAAGTCTGAGGGTATTTCTGTCTCATTAGCAGTTATTTGCTGATATTGCACAGATAACACAGGGCATTTAACAGGATACTGACCCTTTGGAGAGGCATTTCACGCTTCCAATCAGTGTCTCAATCACTGCTCCAAGGAATGGGAAAGAATCTTCAAAGCTACTTCCAACACCTGTGCCAAACTCTAATGTATTTCTGGGTGCAAGCGCTTTGCCATATTTTTCTAAATTAGGGCTCATTTTTCTTCATTTCAAGAGCCCTGTACACAGGGTTGTTTTCTTCCCTGTGCTCAGGGATTTGCATAGACCAAACATTCCCTTAAAAAAAAAAAAATTTAAAAAAAAATTAAAAAATAAAAAAATCTCAACATGCACTTCCTGAAAAGCTATTTCTACAGCCAGTAATCCTCTGCCCACCACCAGGCACACCATCCTCCTGGTAAATACTAGCCTAGATCTGTGCTGGATGGGTCACTTCCCCCTCACATGGAGAAGAGAGAGGCAGTTCTCAAAGCGCAGAGGTGCAGGCTCCCCCTTCGCTGGCTTTCTGCTGGAGAGGAGCTCCTCATGTCAGTATCATCCCCCAAAACACACAGTTGCCTCCTGTCCTGCTCCCAAGCTGCCCTGAGGCTGCTTCTTATCTGCTATTTCCAGATGCCTCTGACACAGCCTAAGGGGTGATGCCAAGGAGAACTGAGGAAGGTGAAAACAGGGCAGGGAAAAATTGTATCCAGTCAGATGTGCCCAAATATTTTTTTTTTCAATTAAACTTCTAAACTTCTATATCATTGAGGATTTTGATGAGCAAAAAAAAATGTATTCCCTCTTCTTTTTCCTCCTTTTCACAACTACAACAAAAACATTTCCTCTTAAACATCTTTGCACTACCACCTTTTTTTCTTTTCTACCATTTTCTCTGTCTTTTACTGTTTTGGGGCTTTCCCATGGGAAATGTTTTCAGAAATGGCAAGGTAATAAAACACCTGCAAAACAATAAAAAGATGAGATAGGAAAAATAACTGCAAGACTTCAGTTAGCCATTTAGAGTTATGAGCACAAGAAAAGGAGGAGAAAACCAGCAAACTTAAAATTCTGAAATATCTGCATATCACCTCCCTTAAAACAAACTCTGAAGTTTTTCTTTGAAAAAGTACTTCTGAATACATGGAGATGGGCACCTTCTGAAAGATAATTCAGGTTTCGGTGAAGTCTAATTTTTTCTGCAGGAAACATTTCCGCAGAGGAGAAAAAAAAAAAAAAGCCAGCTCATTGTAATAAAAGTTTAGTCATCACCATAGTATGATTGGTGATTAAGAAGAGCATGAGATGCCACGCAGGCTGCTTTCCTACCAATTTAGGGTAGAGAGAACCTTCAGGAGGCCGTGGGTGATAGGAGAAGATACAAGACAGCACGTGGTATAAGAGCAAGGACAGCTATTCTCCAACACTGCTGGAATGGGCATGAGCTTCCCACTCTCCCATGAGGAAGAGGAAGGTAGAGCCCACATGGAGCCTCTGCCATTTGGGAGAGTGGGAATAAGAGATGGCAAAACCAGCCGACTCCAGCCTGCTCTTAAAGTAATGACTCAGCCGTTCAAATATACTAAAATATTAAACATTGTTTAGGTACTGAAGTACTTGAAAATTAAATGTTTTCTTCACAAGGACTGGAAAGTGTGAGCTCAAAAGCAATGGCAATCCTCCTGCGAAGCTGCCTCAAGGGCATGGTCTGGGACATTTTAGCCTAGTCTGCTTGGAGAATTTCCTTAAAAAGGGAGATTGCTGGACAGGCCCCTCCTGGTGCCCCCTCTTGGTTGCTGCGTTCAAGGCTATGTGACAGAAGGTTTGCACAGAGGCTGGGATGTCTGCATCTCCTCTACTAGGAAAGAGACTAAGGGGATTTCCTCCGGACAGCAGAACTGCCTTTTCTCCCCCAAAGACACAGAGGTCACTGGAGGAAGTGCAAAACCACACTGCATCCACAGCTACATATACCTAGAGGGAAACCACTTTCCTACACACAAGCCTTCCCGAGCAGCACAAGAGCAGCAAGGCTGGGTCCTGAGAACAGTCCTCTCCCATGTCCTCCCCTCAGGGAGCTCTCAGGTCCTCATACCGCACTTCCCAAGTCAAAATCCGCAAATATATGGCGCTCTCTAGTGTCTTTGCTCTGCTCGGGATAAACACAAGTATCCCAAGGCACTGACATCATTCCAGATGGCCTGGTACAAACATCCAGGCAGAGGGATGCCCAAGGCCTGCTATTAATTAGGGAGAGCTTGCCAGTGCATCTGTTTGACTGAACCTTCTGGTGGAAGCCACTCCAACTATCTCGCTGTGGCCCCCACCAGCAGCGCAATGCCTCCCAGAGCAGTCATTTAAACAAAAACACTCCTGATGCAGAGAACTATTCCAGGAAAGTTTCTGATCCTGGATTAGGTCCCTGAAGAGCCTGAGTGTGCCCCCACCAGCTCTCAAATTGCCTGTCAGTGCTGCGTAACACAGGTTGTAATTTCACGGTGCAAGAGCAGAGGAGAAATCCTCACGGAAGAGCTGGCTCCGAGATGGCACCAGGGAGGGCTTGGCAAGCCATAGGCACAAGCAGTACAAAGGCAGGCACAGGGCAGGCTGTGGGCTCCTTCAGGACCGTAGGTACCATCAGTCATGCAGAACAGTTTAACTCTCGCCAAGCAGCCCTGATAGAAACACCAGTCCTTCCCTTAGGTCTTGTCTCTTCCCATCACCGCTTCACTGGGGGAGGGGGCGAGGGCAGAGCACATTTCTAGCTGTTGAAAGCAAGCACAATCCAAAATGGCAACTCCTTTGATTTGCTCTTAAATGGCTTGCTGGTCTCTTTATTAGAACATTTTCTACTCTGTTACGGTGCTTCTCTTTCTCCTGTGCTTCTCTGAGGCTTACAATTTATGACAGAAATAAAGCACATCCCACAGACTCATAGCCCCAGGTCCAACTGTGTTTGCCTAAATGACAAGATCGATGTGGTAATCTGCTGCAAAACATACGAGATTGCCCCTCTCCCTCTCTCTCCCCTTTAATATACATTTCACATTAAATCAGCATCTAAAGGGAGGAGGCTCCTCTAGTGTCTTGGAGAACATATCTTCTTTGAACTTGCAATGCTGGCTGGTGATGGGGGGAAATATGCCTGCACCGTGTAATTGATTTGATGTATGCCATGTTTCAGCGGGATAAACACCACCTCCTGGACTCCCTGCAGCCAGTGACTCCAGTCTAAGCTCCTTGTTAAAGTGCGTTGGTAGTCCATCAAAGACACTGAGTAGTTCTGACACGAAGATAAATGCTCTATCTTCAGCTTCCAAAGTTGCTTCTCTGAATAAGCACTCTTGACAGTTTTCACTGTTTAAACTGCTCTTCAGCTGGGAACAGGAATAGGGGTAAATAATTTTAACCAACTTCATTTCAGCACAATTCTCTGCTGGGAGGAATAAGCCAGGCTTGTCACCAAACCAGATGACTTCCACTGGGACAGATCACCAAAATTCACAGGGAATAAATTAAGACCCCATGCAGGAAACACACTTAAGCACCTGAATAAACCCTGCAGCGTAAGCTTATCTGTTGCTTTAAGGAGGGCTTAGCATGTCCCAGATGGACATGCACCTCCAGAACCTCAAACACAATTGCAATACACCGGCAAAACTATGCATCCAAATAGTTCTGTGCTGCTGAGGACCTTTTACAGCCAGGCAAATGCTAAAACATAAATAAATATCTTTTAAGAGGACAATGCAAGACTCAGGAAGAAAACTGGGTCCTCTAGGTCCTCCATCTCTTGCTGTAGCAAGCTGTCCCAAACTGTAAATCAGCCTCTCATCCCAGAATACAGGAGTGAAAATCCTGCTTTGTGCTTTCCATCTTCCCTTGCTGGAAGGCCAACTACAGACCACAAACTTTACCACTAAGGGATGGCTCAGCTGGAGTTGAGGAAAAACTCCATTGATTTGCCTGGATCTAGGATTTCATTCTCCGCTTCTCTGTACAGGGATTAAATAAATATTCTTCTGCTAGAAAAACATCACGCATGCATGCCTGAGTTCAATAGGATCTTTAAAGTAAAATACAGAAGAGTTGCAATATTTCCAGTGGTATGGCAGGGGGTGAGTTTTAGGACCAAAACAGTAATTCAGGCACTGTAAATCCAGTTTATGTGTCTTCAATACAATGGAACAGACTTCAACAGGAAAAATGAAAAGGAGATATTAAAGAAAAAATCCAGATGAATAAATTGCCAGAAGAAATAATATAAAATGCCTTCGGTATTTCAGGAGGGAGATGCCTAGAGAAACAGTAGGTCTCTGACAGACCCAGTAAGCAGAGGGAGCAATCAAATAGGGAGGTTGCAGCTAAGCCAAACAATGACTTTGCAACCAGTATTCACACTGGAAAATGACTGGGGTTAGAAAAAGGCAGAAGAAATAGCTATTCTGGAGGTAACTGTCTATGCTGAGACACTACTTGATGTGCAGGAATGAAATCATAGAATCATTTCAGTTGGAAGAGACCCTCAGGATCATCGAGTCCAACCATAACCTAACTCTAGCACTAAACCATGTCCCTAAGAACCTCATCTAAATGCCTTTTAAACACCTCCAGGGATGGTGACTCCACCACTTCCCTGGGCAGCCTGGTCCAATGCCTGACAACCCTTTCCATTAAGAATTTTTTCCTAATATCCAATCTGAACCTCCCCTGGCGCAACTTGAGGCCATTTCCTCTTGTCCTGTCACTTGCTGCTTGGGAGAAGAGACCAACACCCTCCATGCTACAACCTCCTTTCAGGTAGTTGTAGACAATGATAAGGTCTCCCCTCAGTCTCCTTTTCTCCAGGCTAAACAGTCTCAAGTACAATGAAGTACATCAGAATTAGAAGTTACAGATATACCCACCACCATGTTGGTCTAACATGGCATCATTACTTTACAATCCAGGAAGCTGTGCCAATCTGCATAGCTGACTATCTGGAAAACACTGTTTTTCTATGGCACTAAAAATTTTGCTGTCCTCTGTTTTGAGAGATTATCATGGTTGATCTGTAAGATCAAATGGGAAAACAACTTGAACTTCCTATGTGACTTTTGCATATGATTGTGTCTAGCTGCTGAAAAGGGCAATGCTCCAAACAACCATGTATGCAAGAGTTTGGGAATCACAAGCAATGGACACACGCGCCTTAGCAGAGGTTGGTAACCTGCCAAATTTACTAGCTGTCTCTCAAGATTGTAGACATTTCACCCTGTTTATAGATATGCTGGAAACACTGTTCAGAACACTGTTTTTCTGGTTTCAAGCTTAGAGAAACAAGTGTTGAGTAATTCCCGCATTAAACTGTTTAATAGTCAACTTTTATTTCCTTCTCTCCTCTTACAAGTTACACAATCAGAGAGAAGAATTTACCAACTTTCTCATGGAGCAAAATTTTGAGCAACTGCTTTGTCTCTTGTCTTTTAAACCCTACATTCCCCAGATTTCATGTTTCAGGCCACTAACATGTAATATTTACCAGGAAATTTTGCTGGGGCTACAAAGAATTATCCAGTGAGAACAAACTCCATTCAAAAAGCAAAAATAAACCCACTGATTTTGATACTTAGTTTCTCACCATGAGGTCAAGGAAGTCCTCACCACTTCCACAAAGAACAGAGAAAGTATCCTTTGAAAGTGGTTTGGCAATGTTGGTATGGACACACTGCTATGGGGTGGGTTTTTGGAAATCCACACCAGGACAAAACAGTCCGATTAAAATGAGCAGGATAGCTTCAGTTACCCATGCACTTTTTTTGCTGGCATCTGGTCTAAATTATTTCTATGTGTATGTCTCAGTGTACTCTCTACTACCAGCATCCATAAGTAGCACAGCTGGATCGGGACTGTGTTTTTCGGATGAATCTACAACACCCGGTGGCATGGCATAAAGAGGGGAAGCTTGGGAGTTGATTTTACATCATCTGCTGCAGTCCTAGGACTTTTTATCTACATAACATTTACCAATGATGTAGCTTGTATCAGTTCCAGGTCACCAGCATGCCCAAGCAGTGCACTAACTGCTGGAGGACCTTGTGCTCACAACACAAGCTGGTTACCATTGGGAGCACTCCTACACAACTTCAACCTTGCTCCATCAGGAAGGAAACCACTCTGAGCTCACTGGTGGTGTGCATATGGAATTACTGCAAAAGCACAAAGTTTGACACCTTGTAAGAAACCTCTCCAGCGTGTGTTAATGTAGAGGCATACCAGTTACAGCACTGCAAGCTGAGCACCATGTACTTATGCTGCCTCATGTACCTTCTGCAAGCAAGTATTGAGCTGCACCTGCATGGTGTGTTAGTCCCTTTATTCCAGCACTACTTGATTATAAACCATCGGCATAACAAAGTTGAATAACAGTGGGAGGACAAACCAGAACCACATTTGCGATCCATGAGTATTCTAAAGTCAGCAATTATTTTAAAGGTCACAGTGCCTTGGCAAAACCCCAAAATAACTTCCATTTCAGAAGGTGGAGGCACTCTGAAAACCAGGTCTTTTTAATGAGTCATTGGGAGCTCGAAAGCAGTTGGATTACTAGCCATTTTCCATATGCTTGGCCAATATTTGCCTATGCGATGGAGTATTGCAGTTCCCAGAAAGCAGTATGTAAAATAAATCAGCCCAAAAGCCTAAATATCAGCCAACACTTATGAACTGAATAGCAACTAAATTCGATGAAAGTTTTTACTGAAAATTCACGTGTAGTTAGTAAAGGATTTTTAAATGACAATTTATTTGAAGCATAATGGGCTAGAAAAGTGCTTACACTTTGGCAAAAAGGAAAAGGTGGCAAGGGGCAAAAAACAAGTAAACAAATCTGCTGGATTAAAAATTCTACTTCAACGAAAGTCAATATCTTGACATCCTGCTAATGTCAAAATGAAACAAGTTGGGGCACTAAGGGAGCAGGATAAAGCCTTTGCTGTTACCCAGACTCTTGCAGTCATTATCCTTCCTGCAGCATTCCTATGTGAAAGGTATTTCTCAGTCTAGACTCAGCAAAGCTCCTAAGCACATGCTGAACCCAGTTAAATCACGACTGGAAAAAACCGAGCTCTCATTGCATCAGGAGTTGCAAAGATCACTGCAGAAGTGCCTAGTGAAGTTGTACTGCTCATTTCATATGAAAGGTTAAAGCTCTTCCTTACCTAAAAAAACCAAAATAATAAACCACATCTTTAACCCACTTCAGCAGAGTGCCTAGTGCTGTCAGGACCCTGATCATACACAGGACTGAAAACATGGCTACACTAGTAGCTTTTTACCCATTGCACTGGAAACTCTAGTTGATGAGTTTTCTACCCCAAATAATGTGACACTCCAAAGTTTAGTTTAACTTGGCACTTCTCTCTCCTTTGAAAGGTGTACAGCAAAAAGCTGCTCTAAAATGTTTGGCCAGCAGAAGTGCGCTCTCACAGATAACAAAGCATCAAGAACAGAATGGAAATAACAGTAGGATAAATTATTCAGTTGATTGACTCCACCCTTCACTAGGATGAGATTTTGGGACTTAATGGCTAGAATAAAGTGCTGTCAGTCCAGGCTCTGAGGCTGAAATTCTCCTTCCTAGCAGTGCAGAAAACACCTTTGGCATTAGGCAGCTTTAAGGCAGCTTTGTGTATGTCTAATCTACGGCTGCCAGATCCCAGGCCCAGTCCCTTGTGCAAGATGGGCCAATCTGTAAGCTCTTCTATACCATGCCTGCTGCCAACAGACATTCCCGCATGTGCTGGGTCAGCTGAGATAGGGTTAATTTCCACAGGTAGCTGGCAGGATGACACAGCCAGGACAGCTGATCCAAGACTAGCCAAAGGGGTATTTGATACCATATGAGGTTATGCTCGGTTATAAAAAGAGGGCTGCCCCGGGCGGGGATCTCTCTCTCTCTGCCAGGAACATGGTGGTCTGGGACACTCATGGTTCTCTCTGGACTGCACAGTTTGGGGTTGTTGTGTTTCAGGCATGAGCTGCTGTGCGGGACAGGGGGAGGTTTTGGCACAGGCTGCAGTTGGGAATCCACTTGCTGCTGCGGAGGAGGTGAACTGCAGCGTTGGGATTGCCACGTGGTGAGAGATTGCACCGTGTATCCATAGCTTTCTATATTCTTTCAGAATTGGTGTTATTGTTTATTTGTTTAGGTTCTGGTTTGGTTTTTGTTTGTTTGTTTTCCATTAAACTGTTGTTATCCCAACCCACAAGTTTTGCCTTGTTTCCTGATTCTTCCCCCCCATCCTACCAGGGGCGGGCGAGGAGTGAGTGAGTGTGTCCTGGTTTTGTTAAACCAGGACAGAGTGGCATGTGGTTTTAGTTGCCAGCTGGGTGGGGGGAGCTGGAGCTAAACTTTGACACCACAAGCAAGGGTCAGCAGGATTCAAGAATAATCTTAACACATCACCTTCTGCCAGGACAGAATGCTGAGAAGGGGGACTGTCTAGCAACTTTTTCTCAGCCACTCAAACTAGGACTCCTTGAGACAAGGCTGAATGGGGCTCAAGTTATCTTCTCTTCCCTCCTTCCATTTTCGGATGATGATGTGGGACGGAATAGAAAAATTGAGTCCGTAAATGATTGGCTTCGGGACTGGTGCTACAGGCAGGGCTTTGGGTTCTTTGATAACGGCTGGTTTTATAAGACACCAGTCCGGTCAGTGATATGTGGGAAAGGTTTATCCCACAGGGGTAAAAAGATGCTGGGACATGAATTAGCAGGGCTCATTTGCAGGGCTTTAAACTAGATTTGAAGGGGGATGGGGTTGTAGCTGGGCTTGCATCAGTGGGGCAGCGTGCTGGAATCCATAAAGACCGGGAGGCCCCTCAGGCCCCTAGGGTGAAATCGGTGTACTCGGCTCGCTCCCTGAAATGCCTGTACACCAATGCGCGCAGCATGGGGAATAAGCAGGAGGAGTTAGAAACCTGCGTTCGGTCAGGAGATTATGATCTGGTGGCAATTACAGAGACATGGTGGGACAGCTCACATGACTGGAATGTGGTCATGGATGGCTATGCCCTTTTCAGGAAAGACAGGCCAGCCAAGCGTGGTGGTGGAGTTGCTCTTTATGTGAGAGAGCAACTGCAATGTATAGAGTACTGTCCAGGTGCGGTTGAGGAGCGAGTTGAGAGTCTGTGGGTGAGAATTAAGGGGCAGGCTGGCAGGGGTGACACTGTTGTGGGAGTCTATTACAGGCCACCAGATCAGGGTGAGGAAGTTGATGAGGCCTTCTACGGGCAGCTGAGCGTGGCCTCACAGTCACAGGCTCTGGTTGTTATGGGGGATTTTAACTACCCTGATGTTTGCTGGAAGGACTACTCAGCCAGCCAGCCTCAGTCTAGGAGGTTCCTCCAGTGCATTGACGATAACTTTCTGATGCAAATGGTGGAGGAGCCGACTAGAAGAGGTGCGCTGCTGGATCTCGTCCTCGCTAACAAGGAGGGTCTGGTCGAAGCAGTAAAGGTGGGGGGCTGCCTTGGTTGCAGTGACCATGAGATGGTGGAGTTCAGAATCTCCTGTGGTGGGAGCAGAATACCGAGCAGAATTGCAACCCTGGACTTCAGCAGGGCCGACTTTGGCCTTTTCAAACAGTTGCTGGAGGAAATCCCGTGGGCAAAGCTGCTTGAGGGTAAAGGCGCCCAAGATAGTTGGTTAACTTTCAGGGACTGCTTCTACCAAGCTCAAGATCAGTGCATCCCGACGCGCAGGAAGTCAAGGAAGGGAGCCAGGAGACCTGCGTGGTTAAACAGGGAACTGCTGGGCAAACTCAAGTGGAAGAGGAGGGTTTACAAATCATGGAAGGAGGGGCTGGCCACTTGGGAAGAATATAAGGCTGTTGTCAGAGGATGTAGGGAGGCAACTAGGAAAGCTAAGGCCTCCTTAGAGTTAAACCTGGCGAGAGGGGTCAAGGACAACAGGAAGAGGTTCTTCAAATACATGGCAGATAAAACTAACACCAGAGGCAATGTAGGCCCACTGATGAACGGGGTGGGTGCCCTGGTGACAGAAGATACAGAGAAGGCAGAATTACTGAATGCCTTCTTTGTCTCTGTCTACTCTGCCGGAGGCTGTCCTGAGGAGCCCCGTACCCCTGAGGCCCCAGAGGAAGGCAGGGCAATGGAGGAGTCTGCCTCAGTTGATGAGGACTGGGTTAGGGAGCAATTAAGCAATCTGGACATCCATAAATCCATGGGTCCAGATGGGATGCACCCGAGGGTGCTGAGGGAGCTGGCTGAAGTCATTGCTGGACCGCTCTCCATCATCTTTGCCAAGTCTTGGGAAACGGGAGAGGTGCCTGAGGACTGGAGGAAAGCAAATATCACTCCGGTCTTCAAAAAGGGCAAGAAGGAGGACCCGGGCAACTATAGACCAGTCAGCCTCACCTCCATCCCTGGGAAAGTGATGGAACACCTTATCCTTGGTGCCATCTTAAGACATATCAAGGATAAGAGGGTCATCAGGGACAGTCAACATGGCTTCACCAAGGGGAAGTCGTGTTTGACCAACCTCATAGCCTTTTATGAAGACGTAACAAGGTGGATTGACGATGGCAGAGCAGTGGATGTGGTCTACTTTGACTTCAGCAAAGCATTTGACACCGTCTCCCACAGCATCCTCACGGCAAAACTGAGGAAGAGTGGACTGGATGATCGGGTAGTGAGGTGGACTGCAAACTGGCTGAAGGAGAGAAGCCAGAGAGTTGTGATCAATGGGGCGGAGTCTGGTTGGAGGCCTGTATCTAGTGGAGTGCCTCAAGGGTCAGTTCTGGGACCAATACTGTTCAATATATTCATCAATGACTTGGATGAGGGAATTGAGTGTACTATCAGCAAGTTTGCTGATGACACCAAGCTGGGAGGAGTGGCTGACACGCCAGAGGGCTGTGCTGCCATCCAGCGAGACCTGGACAGGCTAGAGAGTTGGGCGGGGAAAAATTTAATGAAATATAACAAGGGGAAATGTAGAGTCTTGCATCTGGGCAGGAACAACCCCAGGTTCCAGTACAGGTTGGGGAATGACCTATTAGAGAGCAGTGTAGGGGAAAGAGACCTGGGGGTCCTGGTGGACAGCAGGATGACCATGAGCCAGCACTGTGCCCTTGTGGCCAAGAAGGCCAATGGCATCCTGGGGTGTATTAGAAGGGGGGTGGTTAGTAGGTCCAGAGAGGTTCTCCTTCCCCTCTACTCTGCCCTGGTGAGACCTCATCTGGAATATTGTGTCCAGTTCTGGGCCCCTCAGTTCAAGAAGGACAGGGAACTGCTGGAGAGAGTCCAGCGCAGGGCCACAAAGATGATTAAGGGAGTGGAGCATCTCCCTTATGAGGAAAGGCTGAGGGAGCTGGGTCTCTTTAGCTTGGAGAAGAGGAGACTGAGGGGTGACCTCATTAATGTTTATAAATATATAAAGGGTGGGTGTCACGAGGATGGAGCTAGGCTCTTCTCGGTGACAACCAACAGTAAGACAAGGGGTAATGGGTCCAAGCTGGAACACAAGAGGTTCCACTTAAATGTGAGAAGAAACTTCTTCTCAGTGAGGGTGACAGAACACTGGAACAGGCTGCCCAGGGGGGTTGTGGATTCTCCTTCTCTGGAGACATTCAAAACCCGCCTGGACGCCTTCCTGTGTAACCTCACCTAAGTTTTCCTGCTCTGGCAGGGGGATTGGACTAGATGATCTTTTGAGGTCCCTTCCAATCCCTAACATTCTGTGATTCTGTGATTCTGTGAATGTCAAGTTGGAGGTACCAACAGCCTTAAGGCTAATTTGCAAACTCAAGCAGCTAACCCAGATCTGATGTTAAAGGCCCTCCATGCCTGATAACTGAGGCTTTTGTAATAAACAATCATTATGAGGATTGCTTGAATTAATCTTCAAGTTTCTTTGATCTTACAGCTTTGTACACAAATAGTCTCCTTTATACTATAACACACTCAGCACAGGAGCAAATACTGACTTGCATTCCCTCTGTCTCAAGTAGCTACTTGCCTTTTTATAAACAAATTCACCTGCAGTGACTATAAAGCAGTAACGAGTATCCCAGGGAATGTTACATTATATATGCACATGACACATGCTAGTGTGTTTTAGAAAAGTGATATGAAGTTTGGAGATTAGGGGGTAATAAAATGAAGATAAATAACTTACCTAATTCTTCAAAGGAAAGGACCACTCAAAAAAAATGTGGACAGACTCCAGCCTTATATGAATTTCTCTTCATTCTGCATTTGGCATCAAGTTCTTTCTAATTTCTTTACTCAGGCATATTTTCCTTCAGGGAAAACACGTTACAGTTAGAACACTGCCCATAGTTTCATAATATGTATTTATGAAGTTAATCATACTCCTATCTTTCAAAGTGTCTGTTAATCTGGGCTGGTAAATTCCTAATTATCCTTGCAGGACAGCAGTATCAATCCTGAGTCCGAGTACAGTGGGTTGCCACATTTAATGTTCAAGGAAAGAATATGTTCTTTAGGTGTGATCAATGAGGGCTGTCTGGTACCACAGTGAGCAATTTGCAATGTACACCAAAACTCTTCTAGTATATTAATCTCCTAATTTTTTCCCCCCTCTGCCCATTAGATTTCTTCTCAAGGAAATCAGGTGAGACGTACTGTGGTAAACATCTAGCATAAACAGACATGGATCTGTTCAGCTAGCTTTGCTTTATTTACAGAACAGCAGATGAGGTAACATACAATACAGAAATGACAAGGTAGCTGCAGAAAGCAGCAGTTAAGTAGCTGCATGTGCAGAATGGGTAGGATGAGAAGGACTAATTGAAAAAAAGCATAACTTAGGCTAGATATTAGGACTGCATTTCATTAATGATACAGACAGTTGAGCAGCAGGGTAGGTTTGCCCAGGCAGGCTGAGTAGTCTTTGTCATTGGAGAGGTGTGGTTTGGACATGGTTGTCCTGACTTTGGGATTTACTTGCTGATTTACACAGAGGATTTTAGGAAAGTCACAGATGTGCCAGGTTACATTGGACAAGACCTAGTGGATATTAATGATTTTTGAAAAGCTAAAGCAACTAGCTGAATAGAAACAGACTAGCCAAGGAGAAATAGATTTGGTTGATGTCTACCTTCTGTTTTAATCACTTCTTACTGACCATGATGGCAAAATACGTAATTGCCACACTGTAACACAAAGTCCACAGCACCTCAGCACAGGTCTTCCCTCTCAACTAAACCATTGTAACTCAGTGACATTACAGAGGCAAAAAATCTGGCCCAAACTGTGCTAATTGAAATTAAAGAAAATCACAGTGCAGTGGCACTTCACAGCAGATTGTAGTTTTCCTCACTGATAACTCTGGTTGCCCTTCAGACATGTATAAACATGGTCTGTATTTGCCTCTTGATGTGGATGCTGCAGTTTAAAACCAGTATTTTGCCTGCACAGTGAACTCTGCATTTCTAACTAGAGCTGCTGCACCAGCATTTAATGTTTTCATATACCATTGTAATAAATCCTGCTGCTGTAAATTCAATATTTCATAAAGGCAGGTGAGACTTTGTAGACAGAGTCTGAGGGAAAAAATTGCCTCTAATTGAGTCCTGTAATTAAGCATTTCAGAGAGACAGAAGACAAGCAAGCCAGCTGGATTTGATCCTTCAGTCTTGCTCCTCCACCATGAATGGGAACAATGCAGCATGTAGGAAAGGAATTCCTTGATTTTAACTAATATCTTTATACTAAAAATCCCTTTAGGCTTTCTCCAGTCTTAAGTACCACTTCATAGATTCTGGTTACATAAGAAACTCCATTTTCAAATGACAAATAGAAAATTTACATTTCAAAGACAGCAGACTGCAGAGTTCAAAAAGATCATTCATACAACAGCAACAAGTATCACAGCTGAGACTGAGGTACAATGGTGCAAGTAGCCAACACGTACCCACAAATAAGAAGCCCCTGTCTTAAATAACTGAAAATGTAATAAAGAAAGAATTAAGCACTCTTTGGAACTTAGTAGAGTCACGACACACTTTCTTCTTACTATTCGATGAGAACCTGAGTCAAGTTTGCTTTGTTTGGAAACACAGCAAAGAGCCTAAAGCTAACAGATTATGGAACAAAAATAAATATGCAGCGAAATCTGCATCCCCACAGAGAGATACTGTAGATTGCAGTGGTGCTGTACTAACATCCCCAAAAGCATAAGCCATGATGTTCAAAGCTAAAGGCTCTGAACCCAAACTCTGCTTCTGTGCCTTAATCATAGGCAGCAAGACTTGTGAGATTTCCAGTCATTCTCACAATCCTTTACTCTCACAAGGAGGAAGTGTTGGCCTGGAGATGAAAAACAGATAAAGGGAAACACATGGATGCTGACCTGACAACACAACACTTACCTTCACATTCAGCAAAACTTCAAAGCAGAGGGAGAGTTTGCTCTTGTTTGGAAATCCAAGTTTAGGCATCCAAATGCATATCAGAGAATCTAAATATCTGGCTTCAATTTAGGGTGCTACTGCAGCTCCCACTTAAGTTGCGTTGATGTTTTGACAAACTTTGACTTTTGAAATTAGGTATTTATGTAACTGTCTAAATAGGAATTTAGAAACTAAAAATTAAAAAAACACTCAACCCTGTGATTAGTTTCTTAACTAAACAACCACCCTCTTTGCAAAACAGCTATTACAGGGTACTGTCAGCATCATGCAAGAGCAAAATGAACCCTGCCTTTGCATGGGTTTATCATCACACTGACATATGCCACCCCAGAGGTAAATATTTAAATAGTGTGCCATCTTTGGAATCTGCAATAAAAAGCACTGGTACTCTCAGGGTCCGTATCCCAGGAGTACAGGTAAAGCATCTGGTGTGATGCCCAGGAATACAAACAGCCCTACCATCTGGGGGGAGCTGAGATCCACAAAACAAGCTCTGGGAGAGCTTAGATTTTTTTTTTTTAAACAGTAAATTTTCAAGATCTCTGTTCAGTTTTCAAACACCTGGGCATTTTGATTTAACAAAACAACTAGACTCTACCAGTAATCAGTAAAGGAAGACAGACACATGCAGCCAGCACATTACTCCTTCCCATAAACAGCCTGCCGGGGGAACCCACCATAGAGCTGAAGCCTCTTTAAGTAGTTTGGATTGTACAAGTAATATTTAGACACCTAAATTACCACAGGAAAGGTCACCTCACCTACCTATGCAAGCAAAGATGAGACCAAGACTGAAGCAATCAGAGCCTCTGCCATAAAGATTCTCCCACACATAACTCCCTGCAAGCTGCAAAGTGACTCTAGAGTCAAAGCAGGAGTCTCAGTGCACATTTCTGCACAAAGAACAGTGCAGCTATTCCAACCACACACCAGAAAAAACAGCATTTGCTGAGAATTACTGAGAGACCCCACCACGTCCCTGCATACGTCCTGAAAAAACAAATCTCAAGCCTAAATTACTCTCAAGTCCTGCCCAGACTCACAGGTACGACTGGGGCAGAATTTAGCCCCAACAAGGTCTGGAAGCAGAGGAAGAACATCACTTTGCTGACAAAGCTTGTCATCAGACAAATGAAAATGTACCCAGCCTGTGTGCGGTGTTATCATAGAATAGTTTGGGTTGGAATGGATCTTCAAAGGCCATCTAGTCCAGCCCCTTCCATGAGCAGGGACATCTTCAACTAGATCACGTTGCTCAGAGCCCCATCCAGCCTGGCCTGGGATGTTTCCAGGGATGAAGCATCTACCACCTCTCTGGGCAACCTGGGCCAGTGTTTCACCACCCTGTTATAACATGGTGTTCGCTGGCTGTTCCACAGCCACCTTTTGAAACTAGAGGACCTCTCTGCACTGGCCAGGTCATGCACAAAGTCCTCTAAGGGCATGTCAAGGATCTTCACAGAAATGAGAATCTGGCTCAAAAATCCATCCACTCAACAGCAACCTCCTTGTGCATCACAAAAATCTTGAATACTTTTGCAACACAAATGGTAAAACTTGTTTAATAGCCATACAAGCTTTGAGAGTTTTCGAACATGCTTGACAAAACTACAAATCAACAAAATAAAACAAGCCAGGCAGTGGTTCCAACTAAATGCCAAGTACAGCAAGAAGAAAATCAATCCACAGCAGCAAGTAATAGCTCTTTTTTGTTCTGCTGTTTTCACGCTTAAGACTAAAATAGCCAAGATATATCTAATGCATGTGTCACAGTTTTACCTGAGCTAGCAATCTAACCACAAAAGCTGCTCACTCACTCATCTCCCCCAAATAGGGGAGAGAATTGAATGGGAAGGGAGAAACTCATAGATTTAGATAAACACAGTTTAATAAAATAACAAAATAATACTAAAATACCACTGCTACTACTATATGTAAAATGAAAATATAATATAAAAGATACTCAATGCAATTCCTCATGAACTCTGTCCATGCCGAGCAGCCAGTCCCAGGAAGCAGCACCTGGTCCCAAACAGCCAATCCTGGGGAGAGAAGAGAGAAAAAGGCTGAAATGCCCAGAGGTCTCTGCAAAAGGGCAGGATGGCAAAAAGCCAAACTAAAGAAACTCCTGAACAGAACTCCACTAAGAGCAGAAACCAGAACGGGTCTCCATGTCCCTAGCCAGAAAATCCAACTCTCCGTAAATATGAAGCATGATGCTAACAGCATGGAACATTCTTATTAATCAATCTGGATGTCAGTCAAGCTCTGCCCCATCCACGCCTCCCTTCCTCACTGCCTCACACCTGTAGCCAGAGAGCTCAGAAAGACCTTGACTCCCTAAGATAACAGCAAGCTCTTACACTGTCTTTGTTCCAACTCAAAACCACTGGAAAGTTACTTGAAGAAAAACATTAATTCTGACCCAGGGCATTATCTGTTCATTCTCAAACTAAATCCAAACAACCACCATGCTAGCCACAAAAAATAAAAGCTTTTAAGTGCATGAAGAAAATTAACTTGCTTTCAGTCGAACCAGCACAGCACGGAATGACTGTAGTGATACGTAATACTTGAAACAGGGCCTTGGATAGGTCTCATCAGCAACAATAATTGTTTACCAGACACAAATATCCTGTAGGTGTTAAATGAACACCAGGAACTAGTGTACAAGTGACACAGAGAAAAGATTGTCCTGGGGTAATTGCAAGCCAGGAGCACAGCTGCGAAATTGTTCTGGCAGACACTGTCACAACTAATAACATGATCCGTTCAGACACACATGTTAGAGTCTTCATGACATTTGTAATTTGTTAAAACTCCCAATATGTCACTTCATTCTGAGGACGTGAGGAGAAACCGAGGCTATACTCTGTTTGCCTGCACATACCTCAGCTCACCAGCACTTTTTACATGTTTTACAGTGCTTCTACTAAAAAACTGGGCAGGTACTAAGGGGCAAGCAAAGAGGAGAGCAGTTTCTGTTGCTTGCACACTTACGGCTATAGAAGCATGCAGTAGCACAGGCGCGCCAGGGGAAATAGTATTTGTGAGATTCCACACCAGCACATTCAGAAACACAGCAATTGCTATTCAGGTGCAAAGATAAACCACTGGCATCATTTAAATGAACTCAGTGTTTCTGAAATGCCAACTGTAAAAAACCACTGATATTTAATTCCGTTAGATATACTGCATCTGGTGTTTATGGCTTAGTGCTGTTGCCAGAGCGCCCCAGGAGCTTTGGTCTGGGAGCCAAGCCAGTGTCTACCAACTTAGTTGGACTACTGTGGATACACAAAGATCCAATATTCCTCTGATTTAAAGCTTTCATGCGGATTTTCAGAGACTTTTGTTTTATTTAAAACTAGCATATGTGGCGAGAAATAAAACAGTGATTTAATATGCTGCGCAATTATGGGCCTATTTCTTCCACTTTGGCATTTCAGTAGCTTATTTTGAAGTGCAGAGAATTGGAAATCTGGTTATTTCTACCTTAACTATTCATATGTGGATAAGCACAAAAAAATTCAGTCATGGAATGCCTTTCCATTAAAAAAGGAAAAGGCCAAATACAGTTTCATCACAAAAGCTGGACACTTACACTATTTATACAGATGCTCATTGTAACTGTTACAGTCAAATCACAGTTAAACGTTTTTCCTTCTTATGCTCCTTATGGCACAGATTTATATCGTTCTGTTGCAGGAAGCTCTGACTTGTCAATGAAGATGGCCTGGTGTTCTGAGCCTTGAAGTTTCTCTTCTGCTTGAAACTGGAGTAGGTGTTCTCCAACCCTCCCTACAGAAAACCAGAAAAATTCTGTTCATTAAATTGACAAAAAACCTGTATGCCTCAGTCTAAAGAAAATTAAACAGAATTAGTAAAAACAAAGAGTATATATTCTGTCTTCAGGGAATACTTTAAGCATCTGTGTTACAAAAATATTAGCGTGCACAATTTTATTTCACAGGGACACGTAGGATGCTTGGCCATCTGCTGAAAATGCAATGCTGCCAAATATCACAGATTCACACCTTGAGTCTGGAAATTGACTTCACATAGCAAATCCATGCATTTCTTGTGGTGTCTGCATTCCACTGGCCTTTTCTTTACCCACTACTCAGTTTTATACTTCACCGACTGCTAAGCTGGATTGCTTCACAGTTTTTCAAAGAGCAGAGCCCAATTTTGCAAAGTCCCACTGACTGCAACAGAAGTGCTGGCAGGATACCTGACTGTATGCTTGACAGGTTTTCAGAACTGGGGAACACAAGAAAATCAGTGTTTGAGAGATCAGGGCCCCCCGCTCAAAGCCACTGGCATCAGGAAAAGGAGTAACATTGTACAGGTCAGGGAAAATTCTTCCCTCCATTCTGAAAAAGTAATCAAAAGGAAAGTCCTTAAAGGCTGAACTGCAACAGGCCACCAGCTTATACTATGAAAAAAACGCTGAGTTTCCCATGAATATCTGATTTAATCAAAACCCTGCCATACTTTTAGTTCATATAAATCTGTTCCTTGTGCCTAATTAGGGGAGAATATGAGACTAACATTCCTCCTACTTTAAGGGTTTTAGCCAGATCAGGACCACGGCAATAACAGCAAAAACAGGTTTCAGGCAATCTCATTGGAAATCTTGCACAGATTCATAATCTTGCCACTTTCTATAGAAGCAAGATCTGCTAGATAGTGCAAAAGTCACCATTATAGTTGTTGAGCCTGACAGGACCTACTGGCAACTGACAAGATAACAAATATAGACTGTACTTTTTAAAGCTCAGAAACCTACCTAACATTAATGCAGTTTTTTGTGTTTCCTCAAATTAAAAAAGTTATTTTTAAACTCTTCTGTTATTTATTAGGCTAGCAGGCATACACTCAGATGTTTATCACTGAAACTGCGATATACTGCTAGTGCCTTCACAGCTCAGACCTTTGGGGCCCATGTCTGGCTAGGACACAACACAACATGTATATCTGTGACCGCAGGCTGCATTGCTTCACCCCCAAACAGACCAGCTAGCAGCGCAGGCATCTCTGTCACTAGGCTGATTATAGGGGAAGCCTCATGGTTTAAGACAGTCAGGTCAAAAAAGCTAAAAAATAACTTTTTACCTTTGCAAAATTATTTGCTTGTAGAGCTGTCTTGCCAGCAAGCCTGAGCTACCTAATTCAAATGTAAACCAGGTAGCATTGCTGAGTTATGGTCACTTCTGTGCAGACACATGGTGTATGACAAAAGCTACATCACCTCTTTTCTTTTTGTTTTGATACTTCGTAAGGAGTATTTTTCATGTATTTTTGATGTGCTGAATTACATGGGTTTTTTTCTGTAGGTTGCAACACAAACTCCAAACAGCATTTCACAGGACTGAACTTTTCTTGTTCTGTCTTATCTGTAAAATAGGGATAACCTTCACTTGTGTTTAAAACTTTATTTTCTAGGAGCACTTAGCAAAGCTCGCTGCCCTCACTGCCTTTAAGTACACACATACAGCATCCCCTGAAATTCTGGTATGTTGTTAACTCTTTCTCCCTTTCCATCTGCTGCTATTATTTTAATATCCTTTCCTATTCATTTCTTCTGAAGGTCTTCAGGTATTTTGGTTGGTTGTTTTTTTTTTTTTTAATGCAGATTCCCAGTGGCATACCTATGTTTGGAGATGTTCATTGAAAAGTATCTGTTGTCAGTACCACATCATTCATCAGCTCAAAAGCCAAATGGATTTCTCAGAACTCATGCTTGTTTAGCCATCTTTCTCTGTAGTTCTCCCAGTGGGACAGAATGAAATTAAACCAGGCTTTAGATTATTTAGTCGGAGATAATTGAGTTTGGAAAGTCATACTAGAGAATGATCACCCAGGGAAGTAGCTAAATATGATTTTGGGAGAGGAGGAGGGCCAGGAAAAGGGAGTTGATGTGCCATATTAGGTACAGTAAAATCACAAATGTTATCAGTCCCCATAGTAAAAGGCACAAGCTGCTCTTTCATTCTGGTTGCGCAGAAAATAATTTCCTGCCCACTTAAGAATGGCATCCTTTCTCCTCTGAAGAAATCAGGCCTTAAGGGGGCTGAAAAACCTGGTGAACAGATTACCTCATTTTTAAGGGGACTACATTTACCCAATAAAAGAACAAGCAGAACTTGTTTTTACATTATTAACTCTTCATAACACCATGAGGGCCTCCTATAAGGCACAAAAGCTAACTGGAATAAAAAGGCTGTGTTGATCTCACTGCTGCTTTTAACTCAACAGTGACACAGACAGGTCTCCTTGAGGAAAAAGTATTTTCTAGTTTAGCTATATTTGAATCCATCATAAAACAAGGATCATTCATGTTTACCTTCAGTAATAAAATAGCTCTGTGAATATCTATTCTTATTTTACTCCCCTCTCCTCCAAGCCACCAAAAATCATCATTCCCCTGGATATATCCTGATGGAAGCAGAACAGTCCTGCTATTTCCACTGTACTCGGCGCTGGTGAGGCCGCACCTCGAATCCTGTGTTCAGTTTTGGGCCCCTCATCATAAGAAAGACATTGAGGTGCTGGAGAGAGCGCAGAGGAAGCGACAGAGCTGGTGAGGGGCCTGGAGCACAAGTCTGATGAGGAGCGGCTGAGGGAGCTGGGGCTGTTCAGCCTGGAGAAAAGGAGGCTGAGGGGAGACCTGATCGCTGTCTGCAACTGCCTGAAAGGAGGTTGTAGCATGGAGGGGGTTGGTCTCTTCTCCCAAGTAGCAAGTGATAGGATGAGAGGAAATGGCCTCAAGTTGCGCCAGGGGAGGTTCAGATTGGATATTAGGAAAAAATTCTTATCGGAAAGGGTTGTCAGGCACTGGAACAGGCTGCCCAGGGCAGTGGTGGAGTCACCAGCCCTGGAGGTGTTTAAAAGGCGTTTAGACGAGGTTCTTAGGGACACGGTTTAGTGCTAGAGTTAGGTTATGGCTGGACTCCACGATCCTGAGGGTCTCTTCCAAACGAAATTATTCTATGATACATTTCTGCTCTCGGTATCTCTCCCAGAAAGCTCCACTACGACACGGTCCCCGAGGTAGAAGCACCGGTCCCCTCTTCCCAGCGCTGGGACAGGCCTCGCCCCGCCCCGGACCCCCCGGGGGAGCCGAGGGCCCCGCCCGCGGCTGGCGGCGAGCGCCCGGCGCCGCCGCCTCCCCACCGCGCCTGCGCGCCACGGCACCGGCGGGTGCAGCGTAGCATGTCGCTGCCCGAGCCCCTGAGGAGGCGGCTGGGCTCCTTCAGCCGCACCGTCTTCACCGACAGCCACCGCCCCGGCCCGCAGTACCCGGCCGACCGCGCAGGTAACGCGCAGCGGCCCGCCGGGCGGTGAGCCAGCAACAAAAATGGCGGCGGGTGCGGCCGGGGCGAGGGGTGGGGGAAGCTTCCCAGGAATGAAGATGGCGTCAGGCGTCACCTGGCGGCCGTTGGGGCGGGACACGGCGCTGACGGCCGTGCCCGCCCGCCCCGGGGAAGGGCCGTGAGGGCTGCGTGGTCCCACCGGCGGGGCCTCCCCGGCTGGCTCCCTGTTCACCCCAGGCAGGGCCCTGCAATCCGCAGGGGTGGGTTTGGGTTGGAAAGGACCTTCAAAGGTCATCTAGTGCAACCCCCTGCCATGAGCAGGGACATCTTCAACCAGCTCAGGTTGCTCAGAGCCCCGTCCAGCCTGGCCTGAGGTGTTTCCAGGGATGGGGCATCCACCACCTCTCTGGGCAACGTGGGCCGGTGTCTCACCACCCTCTGTGTAAAAGATTTCTTGTTCATGTCTAGCCTGAATCTCCCCTCCTTTAGTTTAAAACTATTACCCACGGTCCTGTCACAACACACCCTTCTATTGGATGTTGTCTGGAGTGAAACTACAGCAGCTGCTCTGTCACCCTGCGCTCCCCGCACCGCCATGTTGCAGGCCTGGGACAGGCTTCCTTTGTTAAACAGGGAACAGTCTTGATATAAAATAATGTGCAGAGAACACATTACACCCACTCTTTAAAGCTTGGTAAGCTTCTTTGCTTAAAATATTGCAGATAAAATCCACTGTTACACAATGGGCACTCTGCCTGTGCCCAAATAAAAACTAAAAATTATTTATGAAGAGCACAGAACAAATAAGGGAACCAAGCTATTGTTTTAAAGCCAGTAGTCCTGCACAGTTAGGACACCAGATGCTTAAAGAATGACAAGATATACTGAGCTAGGTAACAGAAACTCAAACTTGCAATATGCCAGCTTTCTCTTTATATTTCCA
This sequence comes from Caloenas nicobarica, assembly GCF_036013445.1. Lineage (NCBI taxonomy): Eukaryota > Metazoa > Chordata > Aves > Columbiformes > Columbidae > Caloenas > Caloenas nicobarica. The sequence continues at coordinate 111,361,654 of NC_088247.1, read as the reverse complement.
AGTCTGTCATAATGACCGAGAACTCTGCCTTCATCATCAGTGAAACTTGCAGGCCAGCATGCCCCCTTGTCATACCTTTAGAGTGAAAGTAGGCATGACAATAAACAGTCTGTCTATATGGAGAGGCTACATTCATTTCAACTGATAAATCCATTCAAAGCTGATAAAATAATAAAAAAGTCATTTCAAGATAGGAGTACTCATTTTCTTTGTGTAGTTGAGAGTGGTTGAGGATATGGAAGGAAAAGGCAATGTCAGAAGAGAGATGGTTCTGAGGTTGGAAGTCAGACAATGTGACTATTCAGACTAATTTTCAATCAAATATCATCATTGTGACTGACAGGGGCACAGGACTCGAATACAAATCAGCAGGTCACAATTAATACTTTCTAAACCCGCTCAGAAAGTACCAAGTGAAGATGTACCTACAGACTTCATTTGGGGAAAACATGAGAAATCAGACTGCTGGTAATTTAAGTGGATACTGTATCAGTTAACTAGAATATGGCAATAAAACTTCACCCATTAAAAATGAATTATTCCCTCAAAACAAGGTAAAATGTAAAAGGGCATTCTAAGTCTAATCTTGAAGGCCTGTTATTAAATCCTAAGTATTTACTGTCTGCGTGTTAGAGTTCAATATTTGCTTTTCTTTACATTGTATGAATGCATTTTGTTCTCTGCAGACTTTCAAGGTTAAGTTCGTTTGACATGTTTGAAATGGTTAGCTCTTAAGAACTACATGAATTACTGGCTTCTTACAACATTGCTTCTGTTCAAATGTCTATTTAAATAAAGATTGAAAATGGAAAGTGGGCAATACAAACCTGCTCTCTAGCAGTAAGTCCTTACTCAGGAGGATCATCTGCAAAATAATGACAATCCAGTACATACTCATTTAAACTTTGGCCGTTCTCTTAGGAACAGCAATGAAATAACCACTAAATCTGCAAGGTCAGTATACAGTACTACTTGAGCTAAGCCTACCAGTCCGAGGTTGTGGAGTAAGCCATAAGCCACCAGGTAATCAGCAGATACTGAACTTAAATATATGACTGTGTTATAAAATTTATGTGTCCTGTGAACTAAAAGTTGCATTAGATTCTAGGAAATGGTGTAACTCAAGATAGGGTAAGAAGTTTTCCTCTGGATATACAGAAATATTTGTCTTAACATTTGACTGGGAAGAGTGTTAATGCCCTGCTTGAAGTCAAGATGGAGCAGGATCTTTGTGTCATATTTATGGAAGGGAGGTGGAATGATAGACTTCTCTCTGTCTACAGGTATTGAAATAATTTCCAGTTTACCGCTGCAGATGTCCCTCTATTTCAATGTTTATTTTTTCCCATTTTGGTGGCTCAGCACAGTTGTCATGCTCCATCTGAAGGTGAGTCCTGAAGGAAAATGAAGGTTTGCAAAGGTAAGATGTTTCTGATCAAACACCTAGTACTGAGATAGACCTCAGTGGAATTAGAGGTTATTAGGTTTATTTGGGAATTCCTTGAAACTGAAGGTTCAAGAGTATTTGAAAGCCAATACAACACTGTCAACTTACAGTAGCATACAGTGCCTTAATTTAATCATAAACAGCATGTTATGAAGCAGCATAGCAGAAACATTTACCCTCTTCTGCCTTCTAGTATCCAGTCTTGTCAGACTACTACAAGTTCATCCTGGTCACAATCATGATCCTCGTCTCTCTGATAGAGGTCATTCGACTCTACCTGGGGTACGTGGGCAATTTGCAGGAGAAGGTATGTTACCACATGTGCATGTCAATTTGTGCAGGAGAGCTTACTGGAATTAAATAAAATGGTCAACCAGTTCATCCAAGAGATTTAAGTTGAGGAGATGGTTATTTCTCTTAAGTTACAGTCTGCATCTTCTATTCGTTTTGCATCAGATTCCATTTAATTTTGTACATACCAAGAAATTTTCCCTCAGAAGAGAGCCCTCTTGCTCCCTGTAACTTGTCAGAAAAAATAAGTATGGCTAAAAACATAGTATGTAGGAATATTTAGCCACCTCACTTTACTGTTTCACATTATGTCCTGGCTTTTGGAAAAATTGAAAAAAAATTTCTTCACAGGATTTTGGATTTTCCTCATCTCCAACTGCCAGTTTTTAATAGGTGATGTCTCCTTATTATAGGTCCCTGAGCTGGCTGGGTTTTGGCTACTGAGTCTCCTCCTGCAGTTGCCTGTCATTCTCTTCTTGCTATTTAATGAAGGTCTGAAAATTCAGCCACTGGAGCGAGCAGTCAACATCATCTTTGCCCTCTTTCTCAGCTTCCAAGTCATTGCAGCCTTTGTCACCCTGAAAAGAACGGTGAACAAACTGGCAGCTCACTTCCGTCTTAATGAATTTGACCAGCTGGAGGAACATCCTGCACCCGAGTTTTACAGCCTGGGTATAGAAGAGAGAGCAGTTTCCATGGCTTGTGGGGGCCCCAGTGCTGGCTGGGGAATCACACACTGAGGGCCTGAGAAGCCAACAGAGTCAAGCCTCATGCTGCTACAGCTCTGGTTTTGTTTTGTTGGGTGATTCTTTACCTTCCTACATCAAAGATATTAAAACAACAGATCTTTTTTGAGAGCCAACATTAAACTTCAGAGATTGGAGCTCCACTCTGCTAGAAAGAAAATAAAACAGAAAAAAAAAAAGTGCCAGTTATGTAAGTGGCTTGAGTGGACTGTTTGTGGACTGTTACTGCATAGAATATCAACAGAACAGATTTGGTGGTTTTTACATTTTACAAAGTCATGTGACATTTAAAAAAAAAAGCCTTTTTTTCTTCACTGTTTGCACAGAGTTGTTTTGTTTACAATAAATATTTTATACACATTTTTATTTGCGTTGATGCCGATACCTGTTCTCTCTACCCTTCCAGATATATTGCACATATTTAATGTCTGGTACCTCAGTTAAGCAAAAAAAAAAAACCCCAAACTAAAGAACCCCAAGAAATCTTGAAGGGCAGCAAGAACAATGACAAGATAGCGAACAAAGACTACAGTTTCAGAGATGGTCTTGCAGATAATTCCAGCACTAGGAATTCCTTACTAATAAACCAGGAATGGAATTTTAAAAATATTTCTTCCTCAAGACACATACACTCATCTTCTTTGGCCTAGCTAGTTTTAGCTATCAAGCCATTTAAACAGGGTGGTGCCATTTTCTCACAGGACTCAATAAGTCAGCAGTAGCAAAATTATAGCCATTTAAAAAATTGGTTTACGTTACTGAAAGGCAGAGCCTGTTTCTCACAAGCCAGGACATATACCAAGGCTCTTTCATTCCTATTATTTGTATTAATGCCTAAGAATATCTGCTCCAGTTTTGGTAATGGCTAAAAGTTCACTTTTTCTGTCAAGGAGGGATGGGCAAAAGTTCAAATGAATTGTTCATCTAACCTTTTGAGTCTTCAGCAGGACAAGAGTCATCAGTTTTCAGAGCTGGCACAAACACCCTGTCTGCTCAAAGGAACATGAAGAAGATGGGTCTACCGTGAAAAACACACAGGATGCTTAAAGCTACTGCATATTTAAAGCTTATAGAACCTCTAGCAAAAAGATGACATTAGTTTTGCTTTATACCAAAACAGTTCATTTTCTTTTAATTGGTGAGTGAAAGGTACAATTAGTTCTAAATTTCCTCTTCTTTGTTACTATAAAACATATTAGCAGAGCACACACCCCTTTGTTTTTAAACAACCTACTGCCTTGAGTTGACTACTGTGCAGAAAAAGGATTTATGTAAAAGAGTCTCCAGGAGTGTCTTTAACACGTAATTTGAAACATTTAGGGTCCCATATTCGGAAACTGCAAGAGAGACAGTGAGGTTTAAGCAGAAGTTACATCAGTTCAGAATCACTTTTACAGCATTAGAAACTCCTTGTAGAAACGTTCTTAACTGATGCAATGGGAACATTGCAGATACTTTTATGTCAACCACAATTACATTACTGGAGAGTGCCAATGCCAGGGCTGATGAGCTGCAGAATCTTGGTAAGATCCAGTACAATAAGAGATAACAGCATAATGGGTCCTGACAGGCCAAACAGACATCAAATACCTCAGAGCTTATTTTCCCCAGTGATCGTGAACTGTGTCTCACATGTCTTAGTGCCTTGGTTGCCATGAAGGGCTGCCTCTTGCTGCCCAAATACAATGGGACTAACACCAAAGGCTGCTCCTCCCTGCCATGGATGTAGGGTAGACCTCCAAGGAGATCACATCCACCACTAGAAAAATCCGAGTGCTAGTGAAACACAGGCTAATGATGCAGCATGGAAGCCGAACACTGCTACTTGTCAATGCTTTCCAATAGTTTGTCTGTAAGAACACTCAGGAAAGTTCAGGGAAAGCAGTATCTTTTCCATAGACACACGGGCTCTCCGAGTCTGCCCATGACAGGAAGAACATGGGAACAGCTTGGAAGAGGCACAAGGGCAGTTGCCGTCTCTCCTGCTCTGCAGGTAGCTTGCCTGTTCCCCTTATTAAAATCCCACTATGGGAGATTAGTAGGGAAGTACACTAAAAGAGTACAGTAAGCCAACCTCTGAGGAGGTAGAGTGTTTACCTGTTATAATCCAGCTTCTTACCTTAACTAGAAAATGGTGTATTTGTTAGTTTTCTTTCCTGCACCACCTTAAAGTTTAAAACTTAAACTC